>NC_136496.1:86933739-86951239 GCF_053919585.1 Euprymna scolopes
AAATTTACCGGTTTCGTTCGGATCCACGAACATCATACTCATTTGAAGCGATGATGATGACTCCTGCATATATGTAAATATATGTGTGTGTGTGCATGTTATGTTATATGATACATATGTATGTATATATTATATACACATATATACGTATGTATTTTATATTATATATATGCATACATACAAATGATAATGTATATACATACATAAAAATATTGTCTAACTTATTCTCATTATAATCAATGGTAATGACTCATGAGGATAAAATACACGATATATCAAATGTAAGGGACAACATTGAGAAAAACAATGTAAACAGTATGTTATATTCAAATTGTTTTATTTCCTCTAAAGAATAAGTCTTACTTGGTTATTTGTAAACGTTGCATCAGCCGGCACCATGGCGAAATGCCAAAAAACTTGATTACTTTGTGAGAAAAACTATTGCGAAGCTACACAAGGAAAAGCACACCATTAGAGAGATTTACATTGTTTTTTCTCAATTTTGTCCCTTACTTTTGGACGTTCCTATTTTGAAAATAAATAAATAATTATTATAATTTTTTTCTATCCTTTTAAAATGATTCAAATTATAGTATGTTATTATGGATGATAACGACTATCAGTTGTCAAAATTTCAGCTTTTCACAGTTGTTTGTTATTTCTAACAAATATTAGGTTTTAAAGTTTTGTTCCTTAGTTTTGGACGCTACTATATATATATATATATATATATATATATATATATATATATATATATATACTAGCAGATAAAGCTGGTGTTGCCCGGTATTAAATGTAATATTAAATTTCTTTAAAAAAAATGAAGTAAAAGCAACAGAAAGAAACTGAGACATGTGTATGTCAGTATTATATTTTTTGTAAACAGTTCACTTCTTGTAAGTAAGAAAAAGAACTCGAACGGAGATAAAAACAAAAACATAAAAATAGTAAGTCAAGTACGATAACCATTAGGCTAGCTTGCCACGGTCTTTAAAAATTGATTACAAACCGACTTATTCTTAACATAAGGAAGCTATGTGAACGATTCGCCCATGCGCAGTCGTGAAACAGTTGACAAACATAAAAATTCGATGACCGTCAAGTACCAATTTTTCAATTTTGAATCGTTAGCAGATTTTTTTTAGTCAGGATTAAAACCGATTAAAAACTTTTCCACTTGTCTGAATACCCTCTATACCAAATTTATATATATATATATATATATATATAACTACTTCATTTACTCACATAAATTTAATATACGAAAGTATAGATTTATGCGTAAACTTTAAGTATTTACTTCAAAAATGCTCAATACGTAGGTAGAGCTAGTTAGTAATTTATAAAATATATATGGCGATTAAGCTACACTGAATATTCTGCGTTTCATCCACCATAGGATTCGTCAGGCTTATTTCATCCACTATAGGATTCGTTAGGCATAAGCCTGGCGAATCCTATAGTGGATGAAACGCAGAATATTCAGTGTAGCTTAATCGCCATATATATTTTATAAATTACTATATATATATATATATATATATATATATATATATATATATATATATATATATATATATATATCTGTATATATATATATATATATATATATATCTGTATATATATATATATATATATATATGTTTGTAGATCAACGGTAGGTTGAGTATATCGGTTGAGAGTTGTCCACGCACACGCATTCTCACTTTTATAGATTTATAGTATATTTATTTCGTAAAGGTACTTTCTAATATGTATAAAATGTAATTTTCCGCAGTTTAAGGAGTTTTTGAAGGAAAATATTGCATTTTGATCCAACAGGTGGCGCCCAGGGGAAATAAGTTGAAACCGGTTCTACAAAAATCTATGTCGGTAATAATAATTCTAAATAAATTAAATTAAATATATTATCAAGATAAATCAACTCTAAATAACAATCTTAAATAGAACACTTAAAACAATTCTCTCGCTATAAACAGTAACTAACATAGAGCTATTTAGTAAAATCGATTTTCCTTTATGTAATGTGCAAATGATCTTACCTCTTGAGCGTATATTTTGCAAAAATCATGCTATATATAGAAATAAATGAAATAAAGATATGCAAGTAGGTTTTCAGTATGAAAATTAATTTGGAAAGTATAAGACTTTTTGTATATATTAATCAAAACGTTAATGAACATACAAACAAACAAACAAACATACAGTAATACGAATTTATATATGTAGATGGATATATCTATACAGGTAGCCAAACTGAATATTGAAATGTTCATATCTTTTGTTTTATGGGACGAAACTACATGAAAATTTGCAAGCTTTTTGAAGATTATAATACTACTCTATAGTTAAAGTTTTATGACAACTGGTAAAAAAGAAACTATATTTTCCAACCAATAAAATATGCCTAAATACGCCTACATTTGTGTATATAGTGTCCTGCAGGCCAGATTCAGTTTTGATGCTTCGGTTGTCTCTCCTGTGACCTTGCCAGGCCACTAATATGTATCAATGAATTGATTTTTGGTAGATTTTTAAAGAGTGATTTCGCCAACAAATACTTACTCCCGCCTTTCGTTTTGGCCGTGCCAATTATAATAAAAACGACGATAGTTTTGTGTGTGTGTGTGTGTGTGTGTGTGTGTGTGTGTGTGTGTGTGTGTGTGTGTTTAGCTTTTGTTTTTGGTTTTTGTTTTTCAAGTAAATTTAATCATAAAATTTGTAGCTAGGTTTGGAATCGAAATTTGTAGAGGAAAAGTAAGTTTTGCTTCGTTTCAGAACGTTTATACGATATATGTTGATGGGGGGGGCGTGTAAATAAAGTAAATTCATCATTTAAATATATATGTGTAATTTATGGTGACAAAATATGTTTATGTCATGTGTATCTAGCTGTTCTCTACGGAAGATCATACAACGTTCCTAGTTTGAGCCGATAACATTTACATCAATTGCGCGTCCGCATGGAACACTTTTCTGATATTTGAAAGTCAAAATACTCAAGGTTTTCAGTTAAATACCCACATTCCACGCATGCTTTTCTGTGCGTATAGCGTGTGCGATTGGATCACTAAATTGCCGTTATCGCTTTTTTCTTTTTTTCTTTTTTTTTTTTTTTTTTGTATTGCAAATTACAGATAAGAATTTGTTGCTCGATAATAATTTACGTGTACACCCTCCGTCAAAAGTTATATCCCGTCAATGTTCGCACTAAAATTCATATCAGATTATAAATTGCCAAGGAATGATTTCTATATTTTTCACGGTTTCGATACACTTACCGATTCAAATTCCTTTAAAATCTTTATGCTTAGTAATAGAGTTGCTATTTTGTAAATTAATTGTCGGATTACCGTAAAAAAAAAAATCTTTTGAATTAAAAAAAAAAAAACATGTTATATGTTCCTATATTTTTGCAAACATACAAATGCACTTATAGAGGGCAATCTATAGATTTTACTGGTAGTTTAAAATTAATTAATATTTTCTATTTTATCATTAGCACTAGCAATGGAAAATATTGTTTTTAAAATGGCAATTTAAAAAATCGTTTTTGGGATCGGAAATTATGCCAATTTTTTTTTTTTTTTTTTTTTTTTTTTTTCACATTTCGATATCTAAAAATGTTCCGATTTTTTCGATTCGGGTTAGACGATTTCGTTTAATCGTCCAAACACCAAAAACGAAAAAAATGCCAAATAGTAGTTTGCATCCCCAATAGTTCACAATATGACTTTGAAGTAAGTAGAAAAACTACATAACTCAATGGAACTTGTTTTCCGGTGCAACTGTGGAATTTTAGCAACCGAGGTGTTCAATATCATTTGTGTCTGTACAAAGTCAGCATATCACCAGTTAACTGTTGTTTCCAATAGACCAGAGTCCGAAAAATATTTATTAAGCCATTACTTTTGTTAAACCATCAGAAAGCGATGCTTTATCAACATAGGGAATTGGAGTTTTCCCTTGTTCTGAAAATTTGCAGCAGCAGTTTCACTTAAAAATAACTGTAATTTGTAAATCCAATTAGGCTCGAATTTTAACACATGCCATGAAGTTTAGTACTTTATAGGTGTCAGGCTCAGGATTTATTGAGTCATATGTTGATGAACCGGTTAGGCTAGAGATTCCAAACGCCTGCCCTACCACACGAGTAACAATAATTCTGTCTGCAACAGATGAATAAATTTATATTTTCGATATCAGTTAATAACGGTTCATTGGCCAAGAGTTGCGGGGGAAAACGTATTAGATTAGTGCAAAAATAATGTCGTTTTTTGTTTTGTTTTGTTTTTTTTTTTACGTGAAGTTGAGCGTTTAAAAACGACGTTATTTTTGCACCAACCTAATACATTTCCACAAGATGTTGCGGTATAAATGAACGCAATAGAATTGCATCTATGTACGTAATATGAGTCATTACACCCAACTCCCATCCGACCTCATTGTCAAATTGTTTGTAATGAGCGTTAAAGACGTTTAGAAAAAATTAAGGATTAGTGTCTAAATGTTCGAATGTCACTAGAATTGAGTAATAATAAGAAAGGTCATTAAAATCCTGAATTTCAATTGAGGATTATTTACCCATGAGAATTTATTCATGCAAATCAGACTATCGTAGTTTATTACTTAAAAGAATAAATAAAATAATAATAATAATAATAATAATAATAATAATAATAATAATAATAATACAAAAGAATTCTCTCTCACACACACACACACACACACACAATGTGATGGCACCAGCTTCGGCTGATATCACACAAAATAGTCTCGAAGAATAAAGAAGGATAGAAAATCCAGGGAGAGAGAGAGAGCACTGATCAACTCTCTACTGAAATTAGAATAGGCTTATTGCGACCCAAATCTTTAAAAATACCAATGGTTATTGCCAGTGAGAAATCGATGACGCAAAAAAAATCATTTCCAAAAGTTATCAAAAGAGTTAGAGAGAACTGGAAATCTGAGAAGACTTGTTGTCGTTCTAACTCCAGGGAACACGTAAGTTGAGATAAATAAAATTAGCACATTATTTATTTCAGTTCCAAGAATCCAAACACAATAAATATTTGGTGTACGATCGTTTCTAAAACGAATTGTATTATATTATATTTTAGATGATTCTAAAAAGTCTCTACTTCAGTGCACCGCATAACATCACAAATAGAAGCTAAACAAGAACAACATATATAATAGCTCTGTTTAATTTTAATAATCAACCATTGAGCTGATATTAATAACTGCATTGTTTGGAATATTAAAATGCCTGCATTCTAACTTTGCCTATATTTACTCTAGATGAGTTATTTGATAACGCACACACACACACACAAACACACACACACACACACACACACACACACACACACACACATATATATATATATATATATATATATATATATATATATATATATATATAATATATCAAACTAAACGTCTGTGTGTGTCTGATCACGAATAGGCTCCTATATGGTTGACTATTATAGAAAACTGATCACATATAATGATAGAAGATGTATCGAGACACAAGAATGGGTATGTTTGATCTGGCATAATGATGATTCATTAAAATTGTGGGGTCTGCATACGCGCCTGGTCCACAAAGTATGGAAATAAAAAATTTAAAAATTAAAAATAAAACGTTTACAAGTGTTTTTGATATAGATATACATAAGAATACTTTGATAAGTATGTTTTAACTTAAATAGGGATGGTATAATAAAATTGTGGGTGTCAGCGTTCGCGCCTGGCCTCCATAGAATGGAAATAGGCACAAACTTTAATAAAGACTTTTAATATCTATCTGCGTAAGTATACTTTGATAATTATGTTTCAGTTTGAAGAAATATGGTATAATAAAATTATGGGATGTTCGTTCGCGCCTGACCTCCATAGAATGGAAATATGTCACAAAGTTTAACAATGTTTTTTTTAATATAGATCCACAGAATATTATGATAAGTGTTTCAGTGTGAACAGGTATGGTATAATAAATTATGGGATTTTCTATTTTATTTTTACTTTCGTCATATTTTGCTTTGGTTTTGATACCCCCAAATTCGAAGCTATCTCTTTACAACCCTTCCTTTTCATAACCTATCATACTTTCATAAATCAGAGTTCATTTTCTGTAGGCCGTTTTTGAACCCAGTCAACGACGGGTACTTTTGCTAGTACATATACATAATGTAGAAATATATATTCTTTTAATACATACCAATCCTTATTTAATAATTAGTATAATTACAGAGTAATATGGTGAATAAATGACAAAAAACTATATTCCAAAATTTATGATGTTGACAATCTTATAATCTATTTCTTTAATTCAGTTGAAATTTAAAATTCTTGACAGTATCTGTTCCGTAGTGCAAAATCAAACACTTAATTATTATATCAATCAGTGAATCAGAAGAAATAGCAACAATAAATCCGTCCAAAGGCAATAAAGTGTGATTTGACATGATTAAAATCCGACAGTTGGAAGAGAAGCTACAAATACCTTTAATATGTTTACATTACGCTATTTTGAATTTGATTTCTGCTATTTCTTCTAATGAGTTAAGGGCATAATAGATTCGCAGATCGATATGATAATTAAGCGATTGATTGTGCGCTACGAAACAAATGCTCTCAAGAATTGTAAATGTCAACTGAATTTAAGTAATAAATAATAAGGTAGTCAACATCATGAATTTTGGAATATATTTTGGTAATTTATTCACTATATATATGTATATACATGTATATATATGTATATGCATGTATATATATATATGCATATACATGTATGTATATGTATATACATGTATATATATATATGTATATACATGTATATATATGCATATACATGTAGGTATATGTATATACATGTATGTATATGTATATACATGTATGTATATGTATATACATGTATGTATATGTATATACATGTATATATATGTATATGTATATATATTTATATATATATGTATATGTATATATATGTATATATATATATTTATATATATGTATATATGCATATATATATATATATGTATATATATGTATATATATGTATATATATATGTGTATATATATGTATATATATGTATACATATATATACATATATATATGCATATATATACATATATATGTATATATATATTTATATATATGTATATATATGTATATATATGTATAAGTATATATATATATGTATATATATGTATATATATGTATGTGTATATACGATGGACGTGCAATAAGTAATGCCCCTGATCCACTTCCACTTGTCTGATCTAGCTGAAATTTTGCATGTGCAATGATTTATATCTCTACGGGTTATGTGGCAAATTACAGCTCTGAACTAATTGTGGTTTCTGCTTTACAGGTGTTTGTACTGAGTCAGGTGTGAAATGGAGCCTGTTGAATGTCGAGCAGTGATCCGGTTTTTGTATTTGAAAGGACGCACACCACAGGAGACTTTTGATGAAATGAAAGAAACTTATGGTGATAATGCCCCATCATATGACCTTGTAAAACGCTGGCATCGTGAGTTCAAACATGGCCGGAAGTCTGTGGAAACAGCTCCCAGACCTGGTCGCCCCCTTCTGCCCTTGATGAGGCATCTGTCCGTCAAGTTGAGGCTGCAATTTTGGAAGATCGGCGCATTACTATTCGCCAAATAGCACAAGATGTCAAGATTAGTACAGGGTCTGTGGAAACTATCATTCATGACCATTTGTATATGCGTAAGGTGTCTGCCAGATGGATTCCCAGGTTGCTCCCACCATTCCAGAAGCGAGATCACGTCGAGTGCTCGAGGATGAATTTGGAGATGTGCCAAGAAGATGAGTCAAAATTTTTCAAAAGACTGATTCCACAGCATGAAACCTGGGTCCATCCCTATGATCCAGAGACCAAAGCCCAGTCAATGCAGTGGAAGCATTTGAACCCACCACCTCCAAAGAAGGCAAGGGTGCAGCCCTCCGCTGGCAAAGTCATGCCCACAGTCTTCTGGGACCAGGACGGAGTAGTGATGACAGATTTCCTGGCAAAGGGTACCACAATTAGAGGAGCCTATTATGCTTCACTTTTGAGGAAATTAAGGGAAGCTATCAAAATCAAGAGACGGAGCAAAATCAGCAAAGGTACCTTCCTCCTGCAGGACAACGCTCCGGTCCACAACTCGCATGTCGCCAGATCAGAAGCACGGGCGTGTGGTTATGAAATACTCCCCCATCCTTCCTACTCTCCTGACCTTGCACCCTCGGACTTTTACCTCCTCCCAGCCATGAAGTTGTTTTTGAAAGGAAAGCGTTTCCCAGATGATGCAGCCTTGATTTCTGAAGTCACGTTGTGGTTGGAGGACCGACCTGGGGTGTTCTACAAAAACGGTCTTCAGAGCTGCATGAAACGATGGGAGAAATACATAACTCTGGGTGGTTCCTATGTAGAGAAAGATTAATAATAGTGCCAAGTTTCGTTGCTCTACTGTTATGGGAAGTGGGCCAGGAGCATTACTTATTGCACGCCCCTCGTATATATATATATATATATATATATATATATATATATATATATATATATATATATATGTGTGTGTGTATGTATATGTATATATATGCATATATATGTATAAATATGTATATGTATAAATATATATATGTATATATATTATATACATGCATATATATGTATATACATGTATATACATGTATATATATGTATCCATATATGTATGTAGATATGTATGTATATGTCTGCATATATATGTATATACATATGTATATACATATATATACACATATATATACATATATATGTATATGTATGTATATATGTATATGTATGTATGTATATATAAATGTATATATATGTATATGTATATATATGTATGTATATATGTATGTATGTATACATATGCATATGTATGTATACGAATATCTATGTATATATATGAATGTATATATATATATATATCTATGTATATATATGTATGTATATATACGTATCTATATATATGTATGTATATATATGTATCTATATATATATATGAATGTATGTATATGTGTGTATATGTATGCATATGTATGTATACATATGTATATGTATATATATGTGCTTATATTTATATATGTATGTATGTATATGTACGTGTGTATATACATGTATGTATTTATATACATGTATGTATCTATATATATGTATGTATGCATATTTATATATATGTATGTATATATATGTATATGTATATATGTGTACATATATTTATATGTGTATATATGTATATATATGGATATATGTGTGTATATATGTATGTATATATATGGATATATGTGTGTATATATGTATATATATATGGATATATATGTATATATATGGATATATATTTGTATATATATATATGGATATGTATGTGTATATATATGGATATATATATGGATATATATGTATATATGTACATATATATATATGTATATGTATACATATGTTTATATATGTATATATATGTATATTATTGTATATATATATATATATTTGTTTATATATGTATATATATGTATATATATACATATATATGTGCATGGGTATATATATATATATATATATATATATATATATATATATATATATATATATATATATATATATATGTATAATGATGGTTGTGTAGTTCCAGCAACAGAAAAAAATGTATATTTAAAAGATTGTTGCCATTAATTATTGTAGGTTTTTCACACTTTTATCATTTTATAATATATATATATATATATATATATATATATATATATATATATATATATATATATACAGCATCTGAGTAAGATGTATTGTGCACCTTCTTTAAGGGAACTCGGCATAAGAGCAGAGAAAAAATATAGTTTAATGATAAATATTTTAATTTTAAGTAATAATTTATTTCTCTTCAAATCGGCTCTTCATGTATGAAGACTGACTGCACAAATCAGGATAAGTGGAGATGCTCACATTTGTGGATTGAGTAGGAATTTCAGTTTCTTAGATCGAGTCGCATTTTATTGCACTTAGTTCACAGAAAAAATCTGACATGATATCTCCGGTGCATTGAAGCTGTGTGGTGTATTTTGTGTTCGGAAGTTATAAATTTTATTAATGTTCTAAATGAAATCCCCTTTTTCTTAAAATGGACTATTCTCATCGTTTTATTCTTTCATTTCTTTATTACATTCGAGTATCAATAAAATAGAGAGAGGGGGAAGGAGAGAAAGAAAGGGTTGCTCTGGGTTGTAGAGTGGAGGAAAATTATTATATATGAGATTCAAAATAACCAACCTACATTGGTTTTATGTTAAAGAATGGTGGCGTGAACCAAACAATATTGCTCTTTTTATTTCGCTTGTTCTTAATATATTCCCGCAGCCACTCCTAACGCAAAGATAATATCAAAAGACTTATTGTCCTAGAAACCGCCGGTACGAATGAATAATACATAATTGTATTATATTATAAAAATATAAATATGTTATGCCCTTACAACGTAGGTGAGCAGTCGTATTTTTGTGGTTAGTTTTTGTTTGTTTCGCTGCTTCTTGTTTTTAATTTAAAAGTGTAAGCTAGATCAGTGTTAGCTTAATTTCTGGTTATTTTAAGTTAAAATGAAAAAAGAAACCATTCAGTTCATAGTGTGTAGATTGTGAAGTTCGTTAATAGTTGTTAGTGTCATTTTTACTTAACGAATTTTTTGTCGCGATCTTTTTTCCATCAAATGATCGGTAATATCAGAATTCATCAACCTCCTTAAAATAAACGAACACTATGAAAATTTCGAAATAGTACGTTTCCTGTCCTACACTAATATTTTAACTAGGGAAAACTGAAATGGCTGATAAGAAACGAAAGTTTTCCATCATGTTTTTGTTTTTGTTTCTGTTTTTGTTTTTGTTTTTGCTTTTTGTCAATTGGTTTGTGATTTCATAATTGAGAAAAACGCCATTCCGTAAAAAGGAAAATTGTGAACTAGTAAATCATCTGAAATCACACAATCAAAGACAGTAACGACACTCTTATGAGGCGGCTTTTACAGGACATCCGGGAACGCTAAAATTGTGATATTTGTGGTCCAATCTGCAAATCTAAAAGTGGCCTGACACGATATTCGAGAATTCACAATATTATCATGCGATCATTTTTTACAAGAAAAAAGTTTTTATGTCACATATGTGTACTTTCATGTAGGACTAAAGCTGGGTTAAAAAGTCACCTATGTGCGCACAGCTGCACAACACTTAATTGAAGAGATGGCAAACTTCTGTCAAGTAGCAATCATCAAGTGTGTGTGTGTGTGTGTGTGTGTGTGTGTGTGTGTGTGTGTGTGTGTGTGTGTGTGTGTGTGTGTGTGTGTGTGTGGTAAGAGTTTAGGCTTTTTACCATGAGGTCCCGATTTCGAATCTCGCTAGATTCAGCCACTCTGATGAGTCGTAGACGACGAAACACGTGTCATTGGATAATTATATTAAAAAAAAAAAAAACAATATATATGCCGCTCCTCATATGGGGGTACCAAATTGGTTAAAGGGAAAATTATTCTCATTCTGCATTTAGGTTAAAATGCACTTTCGTACGTAATTGAATTCATTCAAAACGTATCGCAAAAACAAATAACATATACGTAAATCGCGATATATCCGAACAGTCAGCGAGGTGGACGAATGGCAAGAGTTTAGGCTTTTTACTATGGGGTCCCGATTTCGAATCTCGCTAGATTCAGCCACTCTGATGAGTCGTAGACGACGGAACACTTGTCAGTGGATAATTATATTTTGAAAACAATATATCTTGGAATGTAACTTATCAGTATATATATATATATATATATATATATATATATATATATATATATATTCCATTGACTAAAGGAAAGAATCAGTTCACAATCATAATTTTTGTTTATCTTTGGTTTTTTTCTTATTTTTTAATTTTTGGAAATTTTGCCGATTGCCTGTTTTCTTCTTTAATGCCTTACCCGTGATTCACCATCATGATGTAAAATATTGTCCTTATTCCACGGGGCAGGTTTTCAAAGGCGAGCAGATATCAGGAAATATCAACACAGATTTCAAGAAACAAAATAATTTTAAGGAAGGTGATGTTTTATCAACACAGCTGAAGAGCCATGATTTAATATACTGCTTTGTTTTATATCCCCAAAACGGTGTTTTATGATAAACGACTGATGATTCCTAAAATAATATTAGGACTCGTGTATATTATTGAAACAAACTAATAAAGTGATTGCAAAAGATTAATTGACTCACTAGCAAAAAAAATTTTCAAACGAAGGATTCGGGGTTAATTTTTAAAGTATAGTTTTAAAGGTTGAAAAACTTTCAAAACTAATATATATATATATATATATATATATATATATATATATATATGTATATGTATGTATGTATATATATATACATATATATATATATATATATATATATATATATATATATATATATATATCAATTAATTATGGGGATTGGTACTTGTAGAGTTTGTGATTACGCAGTTTAAAATTTGCTATAAAATTACCCAGTTTTATATTAATCGCCAACTAATTGCTAATAATTGGTACATTATAAATGGACGGCAATATACAATAACAGTCATTGTTTTTTTTTAGTTCTCCGGTTAATTGTTAGTTTTGTTCAACCGGGTGAGCGTATTTGCCGAAACCGGAGCATTTTTGCCTCGAATTATTTGCAATCCATAGTTGAAACGATTTCTCGATTATTTCTACGTGGTTAAATTGGTCAATGTTGCTTTGACATTGTTTTGTTTTTTTTTCTTTATAAATCCAAGAGTCAACAAGGGAGATAATCCCTAAAAGCTGTACATTTTCAATTTCCTTGCGTATATTTTGCCAGTTTTATCTGCCTCCCTTCGAGTTAAACACAAGGTCAAGTTTCATGTGACTTACATCCAGCTCACCCAATAGATACTATGGGATTAAGACATAAAAAATTTTGAAATGTCTATGAATATATAGAAGTTGCATAACAGATCTAGTTTTGTTTATATGTACGCGCAATATTTTACGCTATATTGAGTTGTGATTAGGCTTCGCGCATGCACATTGACGCACAGACTTATGTAACTGCATAGGCATGAGGAGAGAGGTGACTGTGGTTAAGTGGTTAGCATACTACGACCTGCTTGTTCTAAGTCCGAACCCAGTTTATTTCACGAAATTACTTTCATTTAGGATGCTGGCAACTTCCACGTGAATTTTCATATAAATATCTTATGTATTTTTAGAAAAAAAAAAATCTAACTAGAGAAATATCGGGAAAACCAATGCCAAAAATAGAATCAGCTGATTCATACGATATGAATGAATAGGTGTAAGAACATAATTGAACAACAAATCAATGTGTGAGATGGAACTCCAGGATACCAAATTCTGTCTGCGACAAAAAACAGCCTACCAGACATCTCTCTTTATGTTCCAGCGTTTCCTTTGAATAAAGTTGAATGATTAAGTTGAGATATTACGCTTTCCTTGGAAGATGCTGAACTCTTTCTTGTTCAATATTTAATTCCAGGCAGGCACTTCCAAACATGGCTAAATCTACCAAGTGATTTCTTCTCATCCTGATGTTCTTCCAGACCAATGATCTTACAATGAAAAAGATTTGTTCTTCCCCGAAATATCCATCGTATCATTCTCATATAATTTTCTCCATGCAACGCATGTCTTCAACCCTCACTTGGCATTTATTGGCGACCATTCTCTAGAGCATTATTTAATTGATATATTGACAAATATTTTTTTATTTGCAGCATAATATGTGCATAACTTAGAATAAAAGTCTTTTTATATAAATCAAATTGAGTATGTTATAATTTAATTTCTCTTTGAAATAAGTACAACTTATATTGAAACTTAAAAAGCTTTTTTAATTCATTCTTTTGTTTTGGATTTTTGAGGATTTGTGTGTGTGTGTGTGTGTGTGTGTGTGTGTGTGTGTGTGTGTGTGTGTGTGTGTGTGTGTGTGTGTGTGTGCCATATATTCGCATCTAATAAATTTTTTTTTTTTTCTTTTTTTTTTACACAGTGATCACCACTTATCAAGGCCCGGAAGCCACTCAGGGATAAGGGTTATTGCAAGTACATTATGTTAGTGAGGAGATTTTATGAAGTGTTTAATTAGGGGGGCGGTTCATTAGGAATTTGTTAACATTAGACTTGAAGACATCCAAGTTGTAGTCCGGAGGGAAGCAGGCAGACGGAACACAATTCCACAGCCGTGCAGTTCTAAGAAAGAAGCTTTGCTCATGAAATCCGCGTTTTGATTTAGGCACAGATATAGAGTGGGGAAAATTTTTCACAGTGGATTCAGCTAGACGGGTGTTTTTCGTGAAAGATTGGCGAGGGGGGACCAGGGATTGGAGTTCAGACGAGCACCTGCCATGAAAATAA
Source organism: Euprymna scolopes (assembly GCF_053919585.1). NCBI lineage: Eukaryota > Metazoa > Mollusca > Cephalopoda > Sepiida > Sepiolidae > Euprymna > Euprymna scolopes. The sequence goes on from NC_136496.1 coordinate 86,948,184, forward strand.
CGATAAAACAAGGATAGGCTCGCAACGTCTCTTCTGTGGGAGAGGGGTTGCAGGGTAGAGAAAAGGGCATCCCCCACTAAACCACGAAGTCTATTTTGTACTCTGTCAAGGCATGATAGGCTGTTTTTGGCAGCTCCTGCCCAGATATGGCAACAGTATTCCATCCTTGGCCGTACTTGGCTTTTATATAGATAGAGAATTGCATCAGTAGTGAGATATCTTCTGGAGCGGTAGAAGGATCCCACCATCTTTCCAGCGACCTTGGCAACAGACTTGATGTACGTGTTCCATTTCAGATCAGGAGTAAAGGTCAAACCCAGAAGCTTGTCAAAACACGGGGCCTCACCCAGACGAGAGCCATCCATCACAGTTGATGCCAGCTGGGGATCAGAGCGTTGATGATGTAAGGATAGGAGTTTGGTTTTGGATGCATTAAAGGTAACTAGCCACATCTTCCCCCACTGAACCATGCGCTCGAGATCAGAGGAGAGAGAATCCGAGAGAACTTTGTCATTTACAGCCTTTGATGTGTTGCCGTAGATGGTCGTGTCATCAGCATAGATGTCAACGAATGATTTAAGTATGTGTTTAGGGAGGTCATTGATGTAGATCAGGAAGAGAGTTGGGCCCAGTATTGACCCCTGAGGGACTCCAGCATTTATATTGCAGGCCTCCGATTTTTGTCCATCTACCACTACTCTTATGAGCCTATCGGAGAGAAATGATTTAATGATTGAGAAAACATTTCCAGTTATACCGTAGCTGGAAATCTTGTGAAGTAGACCCTTATGCCATACTTTGTCAAAGGCCTTTGATATGTCAAGAGCAATTGCCCTAGAAAGGAAGCCTTTGTCAAGAGATTCACTAATCCTGTGAGATATAACCGTCAGCACATCTGCGGTAGATCTTGCAGAGCGGAAACCATATTGTGTGTCACTAAGAAGGTTATTCCTGCTGAGGTGGTTGACTATTTCTCTATTTAATATTGATTCCAGCAGCTTACTCATAACACAGAGAAGACTTATTGTTCTGTACTGAGAGGGAGATGACTTATCACCTGAATTCTTAAATACAGGGCAAACTGATGAGGTCTTCCAGGGGGTCGGAAAGCACTTCTCCTTAAGGCAACGCTTAAATAGTTTCGTAAGTACTCGAAGATTAAAAAAAAAAGCCTTATAGTTTAAGTATTCATCGCCAACTAATTGCTAACAATTGGTACATTATAAATGAACGTTAATATACAATAACAGTCATTGCTTTTTAGTTCTCCGGTTAATTGTTGGTTTTGCTCAACATAAACTCATTTAGGAGAGTAGAAGAGTGATCTCGGATTTACTTTCGGCAGTCTCTTAACTCTCACTTCCCTTATTTTGTCTTTTAGTCCTCACATTCCAGAAGTGATGTTCCTGACAAAGAGGAAAGAATTGCTGTTTTCTGGGCCAGAATCTATTCCATATAACACTAATCTTTGGCAAGTTTATTTTCATGGCCAGTACTCCTCTAAGAGCACTGGCCATGAAAATGGACCCCCTCGCCAAATTTTCACGAGAAACACCCGTCTTTCTAAAACCACTATCAATAATCCCCCCTCCACTCTTTATATGTGCCTAAACCTAAACATGAATTCCACGAACAAAGCTTCTTTCTTAGAACCGCACGTCTGTTGAACTTTTTCCCCTTTGTTTGCTTTCCAGATTATTACAATATGGTTATCTTCAAGTCCAACGTAAACAAGTTCTTGATAAACCGTCCCCTTAAGTAATCCAATTTACCAAATTTCCACTATTAGCGATTACTACGCTATCGTTTAATGACTACCATACATTTATTAATCCTTATCCTTGGGTAGCCTCTGGGCCTTAATAAGAGGTGACACCTTTGTAAAAAAAAAAATATCTTCAAGTGCTATTTTTTAGCTCCTACATAGTTGGCTACTTGTGATTTTGAAGTAGTATTTTGTTAGCTTCTTACATCAAGTGGCTTCACACCTTGTCCGGAGCGACTTCCATAAAAAATGAATAAATAAATAAAATACAAATAAAACCGTTTCTTGCTGCAAATAAAAATAGTTTTATAAAAGTAAAGCCATGTTTAATTAATATTTTAACCAAGAAAAGAAGCCGAATCTTTGAGGATAAATATGTAATTTTAAACCAAAGTTATAAGAAGTTGGGTATGTTTATATGTTTACTCGTAGGAAAACATGACGTTGCCCGGGATTGAATGATGATCAACCAATTTTCCACATTCCCATATTTTTATTGACATTGAAAATCGGTGAATTTGCCCATTTCTTCAATCAAATCTATTCATTACTTACAAGTTGAGGGCCCATCGCTGTGCGCTGGCGGGAAGCTTTAATTAGTCTACAATACATTGTAGTCTACATTGCACTGTAGAGAACCTACTGTTGATTTTATAAAATTATTTTTATATATAATGGTTTGAGTTTATGTTTAAAATGTAAAAGTCAAGTATCATGGTTTAATTGTGCTCTACAAAGAAACATTCATTTCAAAGACGCTCCTATCAAAGGACATACTGTTGATGTTATATGCCGGACCTTTCTGCTTGTGTGGTAAGAAAATTTCTCAAATGCACTTGTGATGTTAATCTGTATAAGGTGTTAACTTTGGTCAAAATCGCCTGTTCTGTATTTCGTCGGATTTTTTCAATTATCGGTTATCGATACTTATCAGAGACATTCCGATATAAAATCTAACTAAAAACCCTGCCAGATATATGTACTTCATTATGTGAAATTTCATGAAAATCGGCCCAGCCGTTTTGGAGTCCATAAGAGACGAACTTTCACACACACAAAGTTCCTTTTATATAACAGATAGATAGATAGATAGATAGATAGATAGATAGATAGATAGATAGATAGATGGATGGATATATTATAGGATTATCTCCTAAACTAATCAATTGATCATTACGAATTTCGAAACATAACTACTAGGAGTAAGAGGGTGAAATGTGAGCTATATTTAGTTTATATTTAGAGTATAAAGGTGAATACAACAAATTTGGTAACCTCCATTTTTTGTGAA
>NC_136496.1:86956239-87023739 GCF_053919585.1 Euprymna scolopes
ACTAAAAATTGACAGAGTTATTGCGTAGGGAAATGTACACAGACACACACACAGAGACACACACACACACACACGTTCACTTTTATATATAAACTTTTTTGTAGTGTGGAAAGTGGATCTTTCTTAAAAGCTGGAAAGGGAGTTTTAGTGCCGAACACCACACAAGGCTGCACCGCATAGAAACAGTGAGATACAATCCTATGTAACTGAAGAAAACGTTTCTGTAGTTTCACTTCAGTGCCCGAAGTATTGTCAACTGATATGTCGCCAAGCCTCTTAAATTTTGATTCATCGTTTAGAATATCCAACATTTTCCTGATATAATCATTCGAATTGAGAATCACTACACCAGCACCTTTATCACATTTTTATTTTATTACATAGGATGAAAATTTATTAGCAAGGATACTTATGACAGGATCCGGCCCGTGGGTTCATAGTGACCTAGAATATACGGGCTTCCTAAGATCCACAAGAATGGGGTCCCTTTAAGATCCATTCTTTCCAAGATTGGCTCACCTCAACATAAATTGGCCAAATGGTTATCTGAGATCCTTGAACCTGTACTAAAAAACTTTTCAGATAAATTTATTGTGGATTCCTTCCGTTTCGTTGCTGCAATGCGGGAACTGGATTGTAATTCACAAATTAACTTCCTATGTTCGTTCGATGTTACTAACTTGTTCACAAATGTGCCCCTTGGGGAGACCATTAAAATATGTGCTGACATGTTTTATCGGAGCACATTGACCCCTCCCACTTTTTCTGAGAATATTTTCCTTGAACTAATAGAATTAGCCTCCAAGTCGGTTTGCTTTAGCTTTAATGACGTAATGTATCAGCAAGTCGACGGATGGGCAGTCCTTTGGGTCCTATCTTAGCCAATATTTTCTTAGGCTTCCAAGAGTCATTACTCTTCACTCAGGTCTCTAGGCTTTCCGTTATTGCCCTATCTGTCATCTTCAAATCTCGCGATGAAGTAAGCGATTTTTTTCCTGAATTTGAATAGTCTCCATTTTGCATTCAAATTTACTATAGAATAAGAGCAAAATGATTCTGTACCCTTTTTGGACATCTTTGTAGAAAGGACAGAGAATCGGTTTGTACAGACAACCGACATTTACAGGCCTGTATATAAGTTGGGATTCTTTTCCCCTATCAAGAGAAAAATCAGTTTGATCAAGACTCTGGTTCACGATTCATGGTTTGCTCGACCAGCAAACTTGATAATGAATTAAAGAAGATAGCTGATATTCTTGCGAAGAATGGTTTCCTTGAGGGTGTAATCTCTAAGCATGTTCGCCAAGCTCTTGTTAAATTTAATACCAACCCTTCTTTTGGTCAAGCTAAGTGTCAGGTTTATCTGAAACTCCCTTATATTGGTTTTATCAGTAAGGGGTTTGTCGATAATATATATATATATATATATATATATATATATATATAAAATATCTTTGAAAGCTTTTGTATTTCAAGTTCTTTAAATCTTCAAATATTTATTCATGGTATTTAGTTTGATTGTTTTGCTTTACGGCATATCAACCCTTTTCGGGTCCAGTAATTTCAGATCTTCAAATATTTATTCATTGTGTTTGGTTTGGTTTGTAGAGGAAAATTGTTGTTTTTGTTTTGGGCTTTGTGTAACATGATTGAGTTTTGCAAAACGAAAGGAAAAAACAATACATCAATGTGTTTAGAGCCAGTATCTTTAGCCAGCCTGGTCTAGTAGCACCAGCACACAAGTTTGTGTGAAGGTCACTTTGTATCATTTGAGGAGAAAGAGGGAGGGGGGTAAAAAGAATCTTACAGACTAAGAAGAAAGAGAAAGGGTATTGGGTAAAATAGATACTAAAACGGAGACTGACTAAGAAATAACTCAATAACTAACGAGACCGATACAAACAGATAGCAGAAGAGAAAGAGAGAGAGAGAGAGAGAGAGAGAGAGAGAGAGAGAGAGAGAGAAGGAATGCTGACTTTCATTTGTGCTTCTATTTACATTCATGTGTTATAGGGAAGAGGCAGTCTTTTTATCCATGGATGGGTGTTTTTTGTTGTTGTTGTTTTTTTTGTCGTTTTTTTTTTACCAGTGACCGTTTTATTTATAAGCTAAGATTCAGTTTCCTTTGCGCCGAATCATCCCAGCTCTAACTAAAGATAACCACAATTTTTTTAAAGTTCTACTTTAACAATTCTTGGATAACGTTCTTCCGCTCTGGTCACTCATTGTCCACTTGACCCTCTCGTCCCAATAATGCTTACGTCACTAGATTTATTTTAGTTATTTTTAGACTATGACTATATATATATATAAAAAAAATGTGCGTCATTTTGAAAATAAAGCAACATCAGTAATATCGACTGTATATGATGGAGTCACCTTTCTTCGTATGTATCTTTCAATATATTTTATCTTATATACAATGTAGCTAGTGCTACCAGATCAGGCTGCCTGAAGGTATTGGCTTCCTGAGACGAAATACATCAAACATTGATGTTTTTTTTTGTTTTTGTTTTTCTACTTCCTTTTGCAAAACTTAATTATGTTTTTCAAAATCAAAACCAAAAGCAACAACCCACCTTTTCCCCCTTTTCCTTCTTCCTATTTCCCTTTACTTATTCTATTTGCCCCAGTTTCTGACTGGTTTCCTAACTTAAAATGTACCAAACATTAATACTGTAACCTTTTTCCCTCTCCCATTGCAAAACTCATTCATGTTCTGCAGTGCAGGGAACAAAAACGATAAAATCCACTATAAAACAACCAAACTAAACACTACACACTAACGATTGAAGATACAAAGAGCTTGAAGAATAAAAACCATCTACAAAATAACTGAATGCAACATGAATACTATTTCCAATATAACTGGATCCGGCATTAAATAACCTGAAAAGGGTTGATATGCCGTAAAACAAAACAATCAAACCAGGCCATATACAATGTAGGCTTATGGGTAGGAGCAGGATTTTATGGGTTCTTAAATCAGTACACAGATCACACTGTATCTGCAGTTGCTCTGTGCGATTTTACTATGCGTATGGATTAGTGTTGGGATTGAGAGTTTCAAAAATCGGAACATTTTAGGGTATTGGAATCAGTATCGGAATCTGAAAAATTTGAACCTGATTTCCAATTCCAAAAACGATTATTTTGATTGATTTGCATTTTGTTTTTTTTTAATGGCAAACTAAAAGTTTATAGGTCATAGCAATGAATTTAGGTAAAAATGGCACGGGTGGAAAATATAGATTTAAATATCACAATGCATTTATCAAAATCTTGGCTAAAAGGAATAATATTAAGAAACTTGTCAAATTAAAAAAGAAAATTACATCTACATTTAAAAATAGATGAGGACTCTCTGGTAAAATGCTTATCCCCTAAAAAAATCAAATTCTATTTTTTTTAGGCGATTTTAGAATAGGAATCAGTAATTGCATCAGAATTGGGAATTTAGAACAGAATCGATAATTGTATCAGAATTGGGAAAATAATGGAATCGTCCCATCACTAATATGGATGCGTGCATTCATGCTCATTGATCTATTCTTTACATAATTGCAATCATAGACACTTGGTCGTTTGTCAAAACTTCCATCTTTATTTCCCAGTCAATGAATCTACAGCAAGAAGCAAGGGAGATCACTCTAAGAACTAAACACAAAGAACAGAACTCCTTTTATACCAATATCAAGACAAGGGGAGATAACTTAATGTATATGTCATTGGAATTATCCTTACTGAGAGAGCCAAGATATTTTGATCTCCAACTCAATCATGAGGGTAGAAAAGTAGATAAAGCCACCTCTATATATAAATATAGATAACTAGTAGGGCTACCCCGACATTGCCCGAGACAAAAGTATCAGATAATTTCTATCTCTTTCTTCCTTCCCTATTTTCCTCTTCCCTCTCCACCCCACTTTCTTCTTAATCTAACCCATTCCACTCTTTGGACATACACACACAGGCATAACTCTAGTCAGCATTAGGGACTAACTCTGAAAATAATCAGTTTCTTCTTTTATTTTTTTACAAGTAGTCACCACTTATCAAGGCCCAGAAGCCACTAAAAGATATTGCATGTACAGTAATCAATGGGATAGTATCATAGTAACCGTTAGTATTGGAGATTTGATAAAGTGTCTTACTTAAGGGGGCGGTTCATCAGGAATTTGTTTATGTTGGACTTGAAGACATCCAGGTTGTAGTCAGGTGGGAAAAAGGCAAATGGAAGAGAGTTCCACAGGTGTGCATTTCTAAGAAAAAGCTTTGTTCATGGAATCTACGTTTTGGTTTGGTCACAGATAAAGATTGGGGAAAATTTTTGACAGTGGTTTCAGCTAGACGGGTGTTTTTCGTGAAAGATTGGCGAGGGGGGACCAGAGATTGGAGCTCAGACGAGCACTTGCCATGGAAGTAATGATAAAACAAAGAAAGGCTCGCAACATCTCTCCTGTGAGAGAGAGGTTGCAAGGAAGAGAAAAGGGCATCCCCTACTAAGCCACGAAGCCTATTTTGTACTCTCTCAGGACAGGAAAGGCTGTTTTTAGCAGCTCCTGCCCAGATGTGGCAGCAGTACTCCATCCTCGGACGTACTTGGCTTTTATATAGATAGAGAATTGAATCAGCAGTGAGATATCTTCTGGAGCGGTAGAAGGATCCTACCATTTTTCCAGCGACCTTGGCAACAGACTTGATGTACGTGTTCCACTTCAGGTCAGGAGTAAAGGTAAAGCTCAGAAGCTTATCAAAACATGGAGCTTCCCCTAGGCGAGAGCCATCCATTTCAATCGATGCCAGATTGGGATCAGAGCGTTGATGATGTAAAGATAGGAGCTTGGTTTTAGATGCATTAAAAGTAACTAGCCACCTTTTCCTCCACTGTACCACGTGATCTAGATGAGAGGAGAGAGAATCAGAGAGAACTTTGTCAATTACAGTCTTAGATGTGTTGCCATAGATGGTCGTGTCATCAGCATAGATGTCAACGAATGATTTAAGTATGTGTTTTGGGAGATCATTGATGTAGAACAGGAAGAGAGTTGGGCCCAGGATGGACCCATGAGAGACTCCAGCATTAACACTGAGGGCCTCTGATTTCTGCCCATCAATGAGCCTGTCAGAGAAAAATGATTTAATAATTGAGAAAACATTTCCAGTTATACCGTAGCTGGAAATCTTGTGAAGTAGGCCCTTATACCATACCTTATCAAAGGCCTTTGATATGTCAAGAGCAGTTGCCCTAGAAAGGAAACCTTTGTCGATAGATTGACTAATCCTATGAGTTATAAGCATTAGTATATCTGCTGTAGACTTGGCAAAACAGAAACCATATTGCATGTCACTTAGAAGGTTATTTCTGCTGAGGTGGTTGACTACTTCTCTGTTTAATATGGATTCCAGCAACTTACTCATGACACATAGGAGACTTATTGGTCTGTACTGAGAGGGAGATGACTTATCACCTGAATTCTTAAATACATGGCATACTGATGAGGTTTTCCAGGGTGTTGGGAAGCACTTCTCCTTAAGGCAATGCTTAAACAGTTTTGTAAGTATGGGGGCAAGTTCTGGTTGAAGCTTTTTGAGCACTATAATTGAAATGCTATCAGGGCCAGTTGCTTTACTGGAATCAAGGTTCTTGATTAGCTTGGCGACGTCATGCACAGATATTTGTATGTTGCATAATGTGTTGTCTGTTATAGGAGGAAATACGGAGAGTTTATGGCCTTCGTCACATAGGGTAGAATTAGCTGAATAAGTTCTTGGCAAATAGTTTGGCTTTGTCTGATGCTGACGAGATGACCTCAGGTCCATTGATGATGGTTGGGATAGAACGCATGCTTCTGTTCAGGATTCTGATTTCTATTTGCCAAAACTAGGGAGAACCAAGCCGCTGCTCAGCTACTTTGGATTTAATGGACTGAGCATATAGCTCTCTTGCATTTTTTATTACTCTTTTACAGTGGTTGCTGGCGTTCCTAAAAGCAGCTTTAGTCTCAGTGCATCTATTACGTTGATAGCTATGGAAAAAGTGATTTCTGTGCATGATGGCAGCAGTACATTTTGGGGAGAACCATGGCTGGCTGTTAGGTTTTTGTTGGAATTTTTTGGATGGTAGGAATCAGTCTATGCCAACAATTACCCATTCGGTCAGGTCTGATACTATAGAGGACACATCCTTTTTAAACATGGAATGCAGGGGTAGGTTAGATATAAATGTACGGAAGCTATCCCAATCAGCCTTAGAGTATCGATATACTGTACGGTGGAGAGGTATGTCTAAAGACTTATTACATTTCGTTTTTATCTTAACTGCTACAACTGAGTGGTCAGAAGATCCCAGAGGAGATAGAATGGAACATGAACATAGCTCAGGGGAAGTTGTGAGAAAAAGGTCTAGAAGGCTAGCATACTGACCGGAAGTATCAGGCACACAGGTGGGTTCGTGAGCAATCTGGGTGAGGTCATAGGCAATGGCGAAATCATGATAGAACCTCCCCTCATCATCTGTCTTGTTTGAGTTGGTCAGCCATTCCACATTGTGGACATTGAAGTCACCACAAATGTGGATGTTAGCCACATTATTATCGTTAATGCTACATGATAACATTAAAACATACACGTTTTGATAACATTAAATAATATAAATACCCATTTGACCCTCAAATAAGGAATTTTATTTTTCTAAATTTTAGATATTATACATCCGGGGCAACCCTAATCAAAAAAAATATAAATTTTGTGGGGTTTTGAACTTTGTGGAGTTTTAGCTGGATATACAAACATACACACAGATCTGCACTGGACGATCTGTGAAAAGGTGAATATCAAATGCAGCAAGAAGTTCTGAGAACATATATCAGAAATAACAGTTGGAAATAAGTCATACACTATGACTATATAATCCCTACAGCTATTTACCTAGAAAACGGGGCTCTTAAACCTGACATATTGATATGGGACAAAAAGTAGAAAAAAAGCAAACTTAGTAGAAGTTAGTGAGCCCAATGATGCTGGGGGTTAAACAGAGTTGAGAGGGAAATATGTACGATATGAAAAAAAACTGGAATCTTAGGAAGATCTCCATCATTTCATTAATTATAGGAGCAACTGGACACATGAAAAAGAATTTAAAAAACTACCAAGAAAATATACCAGGTGAGCTAAGTGCAAGAGAGATTCAAACAATTGCACTTAAAGGGACGGTTAGAATCTTAAAAAGACCTCTCGATAGCAAGATCTCGAGATAGCAAGTGGATGTCTAGCATTCAAGAGAATGCCCCCCACCCACACCTAACTTGAAAAAAATGATGAGAAAAAAATGTTCTTTATATAATAGATATAGGATTAGTGGGTAGGGGCAAGAGTAAATGTTAATCTCAAATGATGTTCTTTAATTTATTTTTTTTATTTTTTATTTTTCAGAGATCATGAATTCTTCAAAAACTAAAGACGATGCATTTGTGGATATGTCATTAAAATCGTATGAAGGTGGTTCTCTGGGGAAAGACAGGAAAGAAACCCGGGAACCTATGCTTTCAACGAGTACAACTAATTCACAAAAACGTATCCGAACTGCGAGCACGCGAGATGAGGTGCAGTGTGGTATCGGTGCTTGCAAATCTGATTGCTGTCGCCAGTGCGGCACATTAGCTGTCTTTGCTGCCATATGTTCTATGTCATCATTGTTTTCCCATGCAATCACCATGTACATATCTTCTCAGATTCCCGTATTGGAGAAACAGTTCCACCTGCGCAGCTCACAGAGCGGTTTCATCATCAGCTGCAATGAGATTGGCTTCTTGCTGACCGTTCTTCTGGCTAGTCACTTCGGCAAAAATTGGCACATCCCCCGTTTTATGGCCGGCTGCACGCTGGCATTCGGGCTGGCCACTTTATGCATGGGCAGCACCTTTTTCGTTAGGCCAGAAACAGGTTGGGATTCGGTAGATGCGTTTGTGAACACTCATAACTCGAGCAGACAGTCGGTGCCGCATGCTGAACTGGACTTGCTGTGCACCCCAAACAAGGACGACAAACACCACCACCATCACCACCACGAAGAGGATGACTGCCATTTTAAGAGTCATGATAATATCACAAAAACTCATGCTGCCTACGCCATTTTCATCATCTTCATGATTATGCAGGGGATGTTCAAAGCCCCACGTTCTTCCTTGGTGCCACTCTATGTGGACAACAACGTCTCAGATCAAAGCAGAACTGGCTTCCTTATGGGTAAGTTAGAGGTACTTCCTTTAATTTGGTGTAATAATAAATTCGGGCGTTCATAAAATGCAGCTATACAATCAGCATGCTCTAATTCAATTTATTCATTTATTTTACAGGGATATTACTACATGACTATTTCCCTGAAGACTACAACATGGTCGTCTTTAGATCCATACATGATCAAACTTTGTTCATTCGGTTACTTATTTTTAGTTCTCTCATGATTTTCTTCATCATTCACCTGACAATCCATCAATTTCATTAAAACTTCGTTTTTTGCATTTTCACCCCAAACAAGGCACAGTGCCACTTTGATGTAGGGGCTACTATCTGGGACATAATTTGCAGGGATACTATGTAGGGAGTTGAGCAGCAAGATGTCTGTTTACATTACACTTGAACTTCTGCATATTAGTACAGCCAGGGAAGCAGGAACCCAGAAGGTAATTTTTAAGTTTAGCAGTTCTGGGGAAGAAACTATTAGAGTAGAAGGCTTTCTGGCATCTAGGAATCTCTACTGTGTAGGGGTGGGATTTTGCTGCTTCAATCCTAACGACTGACGACAATAACTAAGAATAACATAAAAATTAACACTTTTACCCTATCATGACTTACGAGATGAGAACAAACTACCCTGTCGATTAAATAAAGTATAGTTTAAATTCCGTATAGGTTTCTGAGTACAACATAAAGGTTTACATGTTGAACTAGAAAGTTTGAAAAATCAAAAAGATGCACCCTAACAAGGTCAGAGGTTACATCAGTTGAAACGTTGTGATTATAACAATAAAGGTGAGAATAGTAATCAAAGATATCCAAAGCATCCAAATTATCAATTCCTATCTAAAAATTTCCCGAAGAAATGAAGCTCTTTTATGAAATAAAAGTTCTATTCATTACTATCATATTCTTTGATTTTAGCTATTCATTGTGTTTTTAATATATTTGTGTCTTTTATTTCCAGGTATAATTTTTACTGCACAACTTTTAGGTCCTGGATTGGCATTTGGACTCGGTGCATTAGCTTCGAAAATTCCTGTTGACCTAAACGGTATTTTAAAATTAATTTTCTTTTCTTTTCTTTTTTTCTTTTTTTTTTTTTTTTTTTTCTAAAGTGATCTATTGTGTTCTTGCTCATTCCTTTCCTCGTTTTTTTTATTTGTTTTTTTTTTATTTGTTTTTTTTTGGGGGGGGGTTATGTTCTCTTTTTTCTTTCTTTTTCCTACGTTTTTCTCTTTTACCTGTATTTTTTTTTTCTTTTCACAAATGACATGAACTGACTCCCACGTGCGAATCGTTTTGAACCATCTTCTTTGTGCTAAAATTAGCATTGTCCTTGTGTTGCATGCACGCTAGGTGGGTGAAGCCAGTTTCCTCCAAAGAAAGAACTTTTAGGAAATATTCAATTCACGAGCGGCTCATAATCGCATGCGAATCCCGCACAAGCAATATGATTTTAACAATGCTAGCGTTTTGTATATTCATCACGTTTTGAATTTTTATTGTTCTAAGATTTTCTCAAGATGGCTGATAACAGATTTAACGAGGATTGGTTTTCGGCAACAAGTCTGGCAAAAACTGAGTCGTTTTTGTGGCGTTTTTTTTTTCTGTCGGGCTGAGTTATTGTGCATTTCTGTAAACATAAATCTTGTAAATATACTACCCTATTGTCTTAATTATTATTGCCCCTTTAAGATCACAAACACACACAAATAATATATATTAGTGGCCTAGCAAGGCCACAGGGGAGACAACCAATCTAAAAAAAGAATAACCCTAAGCGAAATTCATCCCAAAGAAGCAAAACTGAAGCTGGCCTGTCAGGACACTATATATACAAATGTAAGAAAACTTGGGCATATTTTATTGGTTTGAAAATATAGGTTCTTTTTACCAATTGTCATAAGATTTTAACCATAGAATAGTATTACAATCTTCAAAAAGTCTGCAAATGTTCATGTAGTTTCGTCCCATAGAATCAAAGATATGAACATTTTAATATATATATAAACATGTGTGTGGCATCCGTCAGTCGAAACGACTATGGATCAGCAGCGGCAGCGCCATATTAAGATGTTGTTATAAACATAAACATCATATATATAAGGATAATAGTACGCCATATATATAACAAAAGACCAAATTTTCGGCAAAAAAATGTTGTTACTATGCACATCTATGTAATGAAATACAATTTGTGGCAAAATTTCAGGAAAAACTAATGGATGGTTATCTCGCAATAGTCCGGATAATTCGCTAAATTATCTCGTCAAAACCTTAAATCTCGAATTTTTGTGCATTTTTTTTGGGGGGGGGGGCTAATTTGGCATAATAGTGTCCATTTAATAGTATTATCTTGAAAAAATAAAAAAATAAGGAAAATTACCAAAAAAAACAAACAAGAACAACAAAAGTGTGCCGTATTTTTAAAAGTTTTATTGCGTTGTTTTTATTTGCTTTTTTTATTTCATCGGTGAAGAAAATGGCCAAACAGAAATTTTGAAGGCCAAACTGCTTTTAAAAAAGGCCAAATTCGCGAAATTTGGCCTCGCTATAAAAAAAAAAAGGGAAATCCCCCTACTTGAACTTTCTGTTTAATTTCGCTTGTAGCGTTGATTTTTTTTTTCTTTTTTCGCTATAAAAAAAATAACTACTTGATGAAATTACGTGATTTTTTCTGTAGGAAAACTTTATCCCATGACGAGTACGTACAATATATATATATTTTTTTAAATATTTCCATTTTTTAATGTCAATGGAAAACTGCACAAGTACCCAAACCCGAAATGTAAAGACCACGATTGGACGCGCGTTTGTTTTTTTTTTTTAGTTTAGTTTCATAATGGCGGCCGTGATGTCGGAGGTTCGATTGTTAGATTGTAAGTTAGTTTCGTATTTTTGTAATTTGTAAATCGCAAGTTAGGAAAAAATTAAACCCTTCCAAGATGGACAATAAATAAAGCCATAATATTTTATGGTAAATTTAAGAGCCTACGAACCATAGTTTTTTAGGAGATGTGATTATTGGATTAACCAATCAGAAATCGTCTGTGGCACACACATCTCTGTTTATATATATATATATATATATATATATATATATATATATATATATATATATAGATAGATAGATATAGATAGATAGATATATATATATATAAAAATAGAAAATAAAAAAATAATCTTTTTATCATTTTTCTTTTACCTCCTATTCCCCTTACCTCACCCTTTTTTTTTTTAACCAAGTAAGATCTGTGACTTACTTGTAGTTTCATTAAATACTTTTATATGCAAAATCCGATCCCGCATTTTGCTAATTCCTGCCCTCTGATGAGAAGGAGAGTATTTCTTCGAAACTCCGTGGATTAAGGACTACCCACTTATCTTGTGCTTCCTTTTTTAAAATTAAATATGTTTTAACTCTTTTTCAAGATGTCTTTTAACATGTTTTATTAATCATTTGTTCATATATATATATATATATATATATATATATATATATATATATATATATATAACATGAAAAATCAACAGAGCCAAACTAAGACAGCAAATCTTGCACATACGAAAAGCTCAATATCCTTTCAGATATAGCTTTATAACAACAGAACAAAACCAATGTTCTGTCATTGCCCCGAAGAATTTAGGAAATCAAGAATCACTACTCCATAAACAGATTGACCAGAAAGCATTTATCAGTGATATAGAAAATATTCAGAAATAGAACTTTTTTTTATTTATATTCATTCCCATACAGGGCAAATTGCCACTCAAATGTAAGTCACTATTGTGAATTTAGGTCCATACCTACAGGGACACTAAGTAAGGAGTTGAGGAGCAAGATCTCTGTTCACATTACACTTAAACCAATACATGTTAGTACAGTTGGGAAAGCAGGATACAGGAAGGAGATTCCAAAGTCTAGCAATTCAAGACACGAAATTATCAGAATAAAAGGTTTTCCAGCATCTAAAGGCGTGGCATTTTGCTACTTGTTGGGTTGGTTGAGGGCATTTACATCGAACGGGCACAAGTGCTACGATTTTATTAGAGTAAATTCCGTTAAAGTACTTGTAAAAAAAAAAATAGGGATGCAACATTGCAACGATGGAACAGGGGTTAGAGCTTGGTAGAAAATGCAGGACCTGTTAGATTGGACACTCTTTTTTGGATCCTGTCCAATAGAGAGAGACCAGTGGTTGATGCACTGGTCCATATATATATATATAGCAACAATATTCCATGCATGGATGAATGGTGGTTTTGTAGAGATAAAGGATTCTGGCAGGTATGAATATTTTTATAGCATGGTAAAGGGAGCCACCTTCTTTTCAGCATCTTTGGCAGTGTCTTCTGTGTATTTGTTCCAATTCATGTTACCTGTGAATGTTATTTTATGCCGATGAGTTTGAATTATGAGTTCTCAGCAAAATGATAATCAGTGATTGGAAAGGATTTTTGTAATTGTTCAAAGAAACAACCAAGTACGTTCTAGAATGGAGTGCTGTTGCCATAGTTGGGTAGGAGCTGCTCATAACACCCTATCCTGCCTTTACAGAATTCAAAATCGGCTTCGAAACATAGTATGTGATGTCCTTTTCTTTTTCCTGCAACCTCTTTCCAACAGGGAAGACATTGCAAGCCTATCTCTGCTCTATCGTTATTTTCGTGGCAGATGCTCGTCTGAGCTTCGATCTATGCCCCCCCTGCCAAACTTCTATTAAAAACTCGTCTAGCTACAACCATTATCAATAATCCTCCCCATTCTTTATCTGTGCCTAAATCTAAACACAGATTCCATGAAAAAAGCTTCTTTCCTAGAACAGTTCACCTGTGGAATTTTGTTTCACTAATAGTTTATTCCCTCGGACTGCTAAACTTTGGAATTCCTTCCCTGTTTCCTGCTTCCCTGACTATTCTAACAAGCAGAAGGTTAAATGTAACGCAAGCAGATATCTTGCTGATCAACTCCCCACATAGTTCCCTGTAGACATAACCCTAATTAGAAGCCTCTCTTGCCCAAGTGGCAATACATTTTACTTTTTTGGGGTTAATAAACTAACTGGCATAATGCTTTTCGTTAATTAACTTTTTCGATTAGTATTAAAATATTCACAATTTAATCTACAAAGAAGTAAATTGACCGGAAAGATTCCTTTCATCCAAAATGCTAAGCTATTTATCCACAATATCAAAAATATCCATAAATAGAACTGTGGATAATAATAAAATAAACTAAAAAAAATCATTGATTAAGAAAACGAGAAGAAAAAACGAATAGTTAATTAATGATATGCCATTTTGCAAAGCAATATGCAAATTACTTAACTCTCGGCCATCGATTACATAGACATGACTGAGTTTATCATAAAGCTGTTTTTTCTTCTTTCATAAATAAGAACTTGGCCTTCTAATCTCATTTTCATCGTTCAACATTATAACGAAACAAATAGTATGAGTTTTAAGATAAGCTCCCTTGAATTATTTATTACATTTGAAGACCTGGCCAGAGATAGGTTTGTTTGAAAGTCAAAAGTCAATTTTCTAAAAGTGCAACATTTCCAACAGCAATGTCTTTAGACATACGTACGTCCTTTATGGGTGTTGGTTAGGGCTAATATGGGGCCTCTTTTTTTTACAATCGCTTCTTTTCATCGTCGCTGTTTCGTTTAGCCGTCCAATGAATGACAGTATGTAAAACAGATGTTAAACCGATGATGATGATGATGATGATGATGATGACGACGACGACGACGACGACGACGACGACGATGTACGATGTACTAGCAATAATGTTTCCCTTCCGGTCGCATATTTTTCTAGTATGTATAATCTAAGTGTTGAGTTTTTTGGGGTTTTTTTTTTATTCAATTTTCACCCCAAACAAAGCACAGTTTCACTTTGAAGTAGGGGGCTACTATCGGGGACATAAGTTGCAGGAATATTATGAAGGGAGATGAGTGGCAAGATGTCTGTTCACATTACACTTGAACTTCTGCATGTCAGTAGTTGGAAAAGCAGAATTCCGGAAGGGAGTTCCAAAGTCTAGCAGTTCTGGGGGAGAAACTATTGGAGTAGAAGGCCTTCTTACACCTAGGGATCTCTACTGTGAAGGGGTGGGATTTTGCTGTTTGTCGGGTTTGTCAGGGGTATTCATGTCGAAAGGGTACAAGTGTTTGTAGTTCGTCAGAGCATTCACCATTAAAGCACTTGTAGAACAGGCAGAGAGATGCAACATTTCGCCGATGGGACAGAGGCTGAAGCTTAGATGACAGTTCAGGGCCTATCAGGTTGGCGACTCTATTTTGAACCCTGTCCAGGAGTGAGAAACAAGTAACAGATGCATCAGTCCAAATGTGACAACAGTACTCCATACATGGGCGAATGGTGGTCTTATAGAGGTACGGGATACTTTCAGGCGTAAGTAGTTTTCTAGCACGTTAGAGAGAGACCACCTTCTTCACAGCAGTCTTGGCAATGCTCTCAATATATCTATTCCAGTTTGTTTTTCCTGTAAACGTTAGGCCAAGGAATTTAAAGAAAGTACTTTCAGGTAATGTGTTCTTGGCTATTGCTATTGGTGGTAGAGAAGGTTTCTTGTAATTATTGAAGGAAACAAGCTTAGTCTTGGGAGTATTGAATGTGACCATTCATTTTTTTCCTCATTCCACTATAGATCTGAGGTCATCCTCTAGTTTTTCTGCCATTTTCTTAGATATGCGTTCATTTGCTTTCCCCTCGTGCCTGTTATAGAGAATGGTGTCATCGGCAAATATACTCATCTCCGAAACAATTTTATCAGGGAGGTCATTTATGAATATCAGGAATAATAAAGGTCCAAGGATAGATCCCTGAGGTACTCCCGCATTTATATCGTATTGTTTAGATGTACGACCGTCGAGGACAACCTGGATTTTTCTCTTACTTAAGAAGGATTTAATTACATTATATATTGTTCCAGTGATACCATATGATCTAATTTTCCTTAGAAGACCATCGTGCCATACCCTGACAAAAGCCTTAGATATATCGAGGTCTACTGCTCTACCCTGCCCTGTTTTGTCTAGTGAACGGTGTATATGTTCAGAGATTACAGTTAGGATATCTGCTGTAGAACAGGCTTGCCTAAATCCATATTGTTTGTCGGTCAGGAATTTAGCAGCTGTAAGGTGATGGACTAGAGCTTGATTAATTACGGTTTCAAATATTTTGGCGAAAAGCAGGAGAAGGCTAATGGGCCGATAATTTACTAATAGATAGTCGATTGTGACAATTCATCTTCCTCTCCCCATTACCACCAGCTCCAATGCCTCACGGGGGATGGTTTCATAACAACAGAACAGATACCTTATTGCCCTCTCAGTCGAGAAGGTAATGCCCGGGATGTTATTGTCTCATGAAAACAGGACAGATATTACACTACCTCACCCCTGTATTGAGCATTGAAAATTAGTACAATATACTAATTGGAATAATAATACAGATCGGCTTCAGACGGCTACATATAAAATTTCCATTCTCTCTCTCTCTCTCTCTCTCTCTCTCTCTCTCATTAGACTTATTTCTTTGTCTTTGTTTTCAGATCATGGGATAAGCACTAACGACCCTCGTTGGATAGGAGCCTGGTGGCTTGGTTTCGTTATAATTGGCCTCAGCGGATTTTTAGGAATTCCCCTCGCCTGTTTCCCTCGATCCCTGATGAAACCTGAAGCTGTTTTCAGAGCGAAGCTTAACGCAAAGAAAAGTGAATTTGAAACATCTGAAAAAAGTTTAATTCATAATATAAAAGGTAAGCATTTCTCACTCTCTTTCTCTCTCTCTCTCTCTCTCTCTCTCTCTCTCTCTCTCTCTCTCTGGCGCTCGCGCGTGCTCATATTGATATAGTAAATATAAATACATTTGAGTTCCTACTCACAAGAACATGATTGATTGGTGCAAGCTATAAATACGGACGGGTGAAGTAGTCAGGGAGATACGTTGAAAAATACGCTAAAAACATAAAGCTTAAGCATATTACCACGTATAACTACGAACAACCATTCATTAACCGTTCACTTACTAGATTGTATTACTTGAATATTGTAACCAAGACCACTCAAATATTTCAAATACATTCTTTTTCATGGCGTAATTTATATTTACATATATCATATATATGATGATGGCCTCTCTCGTCGATGATCTTGTGCCACAACAACTAAGTTGCTCGGAAATCCACACCGATGATTTGTTTATAGTGGTGAAGGCTTTGTGTAGAACCAACCACACTTTTTGGTATTACTGCGATGAGTCGTAGAAATTTCCAGATTGTTATCTGGGTGCGCATTAATTCACTGAGAGAGATGCACCCTCAGTCTTTGTTAAGACATGCCTCGAAGAGAAGGTAACTCTGATGTAATAAAGAACCTTAGTTGTACTGTATGCTTTGTATTATAGCAGTCGTCTGCACCGACAAGGATTAGCAATAATAACAAAAAGTGTGATTGATTCTACACAAAGCCTTCACCATTGTAAACAAATCATCTTTGTGGATTTCCGAACAACGTAACAGCTGTGGTGGAAGCTCATACGTTGAGCCAATATTTTTAAATATTTTTTAATATTTAAATATTTTACGTGCATAAAAGTGCGTTATCCATAGACATGCACGTTTCTAAGTATCCCTTGTAATCAGTATGGCTAAACTTGTTAAGCTGATGACAAGTGATACTTAGGAACATGAATGTTTATGAATAACTTACTTTTATACCCGTAAAAATATTTTTAAAAATATTTAAATATTCAAAAAAATAAATTAATAATTACAAATAATACGTCCCAAATGGGGGGGGGGCGACTAAAATGTAAACAAAGGGCAGATAACTTCTCTCTTAAAAATCACTCAGGGGCAAAAAGAAAAAATACTACAGAATCGCTAATAAAAAAATAAATAAATCAACAAGCCTATATATATATATATATATATATATATATATATATATATATATATATATATATATATATATATATATATATATACTATAATAATGATTAAATACCTACAGACACTAGTGTTTCATCCTTTTGGGAATTAATACCGGTCGATAGATCCGAACTCGGCAACAGAAGCCATCTCTGACTCTATTAGAAAGGACTTAATCCATTCAGCCGCCGTTAACCGCGATAAATACTGTTGAAATTTAAACATTTATTTTTAAATATTTTTAACGTTTGTCAGAGTCATCTAATCATTATATGATGATCTGCACATATGTGCTAAATTGACCGACTTTATTTCAACTGAAAGTGTTCAACGATAAGAAACGAGTTTCTTAAAGGGGCTGACATAATTATTTACTATATATATATATATATATATATATATATATATATATATATATATATATATATATATATATATATATATATATACTTGTTTATTGTTATATAAACATGGTTACATCCTGCTGCTACAAATAGCCACTTGTTTCAATCAAACAACAGATATGATCAGGCAGCGACTTGAATATTCAAAAGTTCAATGAAGATTATTCATTGAACTTTTGAATAGTCAAGTCGCTGCCTGATGATATCTGTTGTTTGATTGAAACAAGTGGCTATTTGTAGCAGCAGGATGTAACCATGTTTATATAACAATAAACAAGTATTATCAGCTCTTTTTATTGAGCACTATCTAACAACCTCGTTGAATTCATTAGTCCATTACTTTTGAATAAAAAAACCCGAGTATATATATATATATATATATATATATATATATATATATATATATATATATATATATATATATATATATATATATATATATATAATTATTTACTATAATAATTAAGTACCTGCAGACACTAGTATTTTATCCTTTCGGGAATCTTCAGTGCAGGGTGTCACGATTAACACCAGTCGATAGATTCGAAGCCGGCAACACAAGCCATCTCTGGCTTGATTGGCAGAGACCGTTAAGCTATCGTTAACCGCGTGAAATAACGTTGAAATTAAACATTATACTTTTAAATGTCTTTCACGTCAGTCAGAGTGATATAATCTTTATATAATGATCTTTTTTTTTTACATATGCATCACCACTTATCAAGGCCCAGAGGCTACTTGAGGATAAGGGTTAAAGAGTGTACAGTAGAAATTGGACAATATAGTAATCATTAGTAATGGAAATTCGGTAAATTTGTTAACTTATATGGAACGGCTCATCAAAAACTTGTTTACGTTAGACTTGAAGACAGCCATATTATAGTCAGCTGGAAAGCAGGAAAACGGAAGACAAGTCCACAGGCGTGCAGTTCTAAGAAAGAAACTTTGCTCATGGAATCTACGTTTAGGTTTAGGCACAGATAAAGAGTGAAGGAAATTAGTGATAGTGTTTTTTTGCTAGACGGGTGTTTCTTGTGAAAGTTTGGCGAGGATCATAGATTGGGGCTCAGCCGAGCACTTGCCATGAAAATAATGATACAGTAGAGACAAACTCGCAACATCTCTTCTGTGAGAAAGTGGTTGCAGGAAAGAGAAAGGGACATCCCTTACGAGGCTACAAAGTCTATTTTGAACTCTATCAAGGCAGGATAAGTCCTTTCTAGCAGCTCCTGCCCAAATATGGCAACATCCTTGGACGTGCCTGGCTCTTATATGGATAGAGAATTGCATCAGCAGTGAGATATCTACTGGATTGATAGAAAGATCCCACCATTTTTCCAGCAGCCTTGGCAACGGATTTAATGTATATGTTCCGCTTAAGATCAGGAGTAAAGGTCAAGCCCAGAAGCTTGTCAAAACATAAGGTCTCTCAAAACGAGAGCCATTCATTTCAATTGATGCCAGATGGGGATCAGAGCGTTGATGATGTAAAGATAAAAGCTTGGTTTTAGATGCATTAAAAATAACAAGCCACCTCTTTCCCCATTGTACCACTTGCTTAAGATCAGAGAAGAGAGAATCAGAGAGAACTTGGTCGTTTACGATCTTAGATGTGCTACTATAGATAGTAGTGTCATCAGCATAAATGTCTACGAATGATGTAGGTTGTGATTTGGAAGATCATTAATGTAGATCAGGAAAAGAGTTGGGCCCAGGATGGACCCCTGAGGCACTCCAACATTAATACTATGATCTATGCATAAGAGCTAAATTGACCGACTTAATTCAACTGAAATTGCTCAACGATAAGAAACGAGTTTCTTAAAGGGGCTGACATAATTATTTACTATAATAACTAAATACCTACAGACACGAGTGTTTCATCCTTTCAGGAATCTTCAGTGCATAGTGTCATGATTTAACCACTATATATATATATATACATATATATATATATATATATATATATATATATATATAATTATTTTTTTACTATAATAATTAAATACCTACAGACACTAGTGTTTCATCCTTTTGGGATTCTTCAGTGCAGGGTGTCACGATTACTACCAGTCGAACGATTCGAACCCCGCGACACGAGACATCTCTGGCTCGATTAGCGGAGGCCGTATCCATTCGGCTACCATTAACCGTGTGAAATAGCGTTGAATTTTTAAACATTTTAATTTAAATGTTCATTACGTCAGACAGACAGTGATCAAATCGTTATACGATGATCTACACATAAGAGCTAAATTGACCGACTTTTAATTCAACTGAAAGTGCTCAACGATAAGAAACGAATTTCTTAAAGGGGCTGTCATAATTATTTTTTTACTATAATAATTAAATACCTACAGACACTAGTGTTTCATCCTTTCGGGATTCTTCAGTGCAGGGTGTCACGATTACTACCAGTCGAACGATTCGAACCCCGCGACACGAGACATCTCTGGCTCGATTAGTGGAGGCCGTATCCATTCGGCTACCATTAACCGTGTGAAATAGCGTTGAATTTTTAAACATTTTAATTTAAATGTTCATTACATCAGACAGACAGTGATCAAATCGTTATACGATGATCTACACATAAGAGCTAAATTGACCGACTTTTAATTAGCATAATCATGTTTACACTGTTTCTTATTAGATCATCAAAGTTGAGCGATGATGAGCCTAGCCAGTACCAGATGGGTAATCATTTCGGAATACTAGGCGCTCTATGTATTACGCCAAGGCATAGAAATTTCAAGGTTAGTATCTGGGAGTGCGGTTAAAACCACTGGGAGGGATACACCATCATTCATTGTAAAGATGTGTATCTAGTAAAAAGAAAATCTTTCATGTAAAACATGAGGTCTGCTGTCTGCTCCCTCTTATGGTAACCGTTTGCACCGACTGAGGTTACCAGTCGTTTCAAAAAGTGGAGATGGTTTTACACAAAACTTTCATAACTATAAATAAATCATTTGTGTGAATTTCGGATAACTTAGTTGTCTGAACCTCATACGTCTGTATTCGACAGAATAGTTCATTTACATATAGGTTTGTGTGTGTGTGTGTGTGTGTGTGTGTGTGTGTGTGTGTGTGTGTGTGTATTATGGTACCATTACCTACCCATTGATGGACTCTTCCAAATACTATATTAATCGACAGTCAAGTACTCTCGGGATCCTACCTAAATCCGACTGACAAGTAAGCATAGCTCACCTCATCGCTTTTCTTAATATCTTCTCCCTTTTTCAATATATCCTTAAAATCTATACTGTGTTCCGAGTTGTCTTTCGTGGTTTTAATTTAGTCCACATCAATATATATATATATATATATATATATATATATATATATATATATATATATATATTGATATATATATATATATACTAGCAAAAGTACCTGCACAAACGTTCAGCTTTATATATATATATATATGTGGTATGTAAATCGAGTGGAGGCCTAAAGCGTCATATGAGCGTCCACAGTAGAGCATCACCGGTTGGCATCCTTCACTCTCAGTTTAAGTGTGACCTTTGCAACAGACTGTGTAAAAGCAGGGCTGGTCTGAAGAGCCACCTTCGTTCACACAGAAAATAGGAATTGATGCATTCTTGATCACATCTCCACATGTATAAATGTGTGTGTGTATAAGTGTATATATGTGTACATAATCACAATATAAATATATATATATATATATATATATATTCAAAAATACATGAAAATAATTGAGTAATCAACAATAAAGAAAAATGGTCTTCTTCTGTCAATATATATATATATA
This sequence comes from Euprymna scolopes, assembly GCF_053919585.1. Lineage (NCBI taxonomy): Eukaryota > Metazoa > Mollusca > Cephalopoda > Sepiida > Sepiolidae > Euprymna > Euprymna scolopes. The sequence goes on from NC_136496.1 coordinate 86,977,628, forward strand.
TATATATATATATATATATATATACATATATATATATATACATATATATATATATATATATATATTATATATATATAATATATATACATATATTTATATATATATATATATATATATAATATATATAGTTTGTTTATTGTACAAACATTATTGGTTACATATGTGCATAAATGTTTCAGTGGAGTCTCAATTCAGGGACAACACTTCATCAAGCCAAATATATATATATATATATATTTATATATATATAATCTATAATATAAAGCTGTGTGTGTGTGTGTGTGTGTGTGTGTGTGTGTGTGTGTGTGTGTGTGTGTGTATCTGGTCACGAATAGGCTCCTATATGGTTGACTATTTTAAAAAACTGATTACATATAATGATAGAAGATGTATCGAGACACAGGAATGGGTATGTTTGATCCTGCAGAACGGTGGTTCTTTAAAATTGTGGGGTCTGCGTTCATGCCTGGTCCACAAAGTATGGAAATAAAAAATTTAAAAATTAAAAAAAAAACGTTTACAAGTGTTTTTGATATAGATGTACATAAGAATACTTTGATAAGTATGTTTTAACTTAAATAGGGATGGTATAATAAAATTGTGGGATCTGCGTTCGCGCCTGGCCTCCATAGAATGGAAATAGGCACAAACTTTAATAAAGACTTTTCATATCTATCTGCGTAAGTATACTTTGATAATTATGTTTCGGTTTGAAGAAATATGGTATGATAAAATTATGGGGTGTTCGTTCGCGCCTGACCTCCATAGAATGGAAATATGTCACAAAGTTTAATAAGGTTTTTTAATATAGATCCACAGAATATTGTGATAAGTGTTTCAGTGTGAACAGGTATGGTATATTAAATTATGGGGTTTATCGTTTTCCTTCAGATAGTGGCGAAGTGCAAGGTTCGAATGTCCAATATAGTAGAAAACGCTGGCCCAGTAATAAAAAGTTTACTGTTTAAAAGCAAAAATTCAAAATGTAACGGTTTAAAGACCAAAAGTGCAGAATATTTTAATAAACAAAATTTTAATAAATAGATGTGCTTGTTTATTTAAAAAAACATCTGGTCTTCAAGTCGTTAAATTTTGAGTTATATACGATTACTTCATTGAATCACATAAATTAATATACGAAGATATAATTTTATGCAAAATTTTTCAGTATTTACTTCAACAGTGCTCAATACATAGGTAGAGCTAGGTAGTAAGTTATGAAAATATATATAACAATTAAGCTACACAGAATATTCTATGTTTCATTCTCGTGAGAATTCGTCAGGCTTATGCGAAAAGTTGTGCTTATACACACATGCTATATATACAAAGAGTCACCACTTATCAAGGCCCGGAAGCCACTCGAGGATAAGGGTTAATGAGTGCACAGTAGTCAATAGGACAATATCGTAGTAATTGTTAGTAGTGAAAATCTGGCAAATTGTATTACTTAAGGGGATGGCTCATCAAGAACTTGTTTACATTCGACTTGAAGACAACCATATTGTAGTCAGCTGGAAAACAGGGAAACGGAAGAGAGTTTTACAGGTGTGCAGTTCTAAGAAAAGCTTTATCCTTAGAATCTACGTTTAGGTTTAGATACAGATGAAGAATGGTGGAAATTATTAATAGTGATTTCAGCTAAACGATTTTTTTTTTTTGTGAAGTTAGGCAAAGGGAAGGGGAGCATAGATTGGGGCTCAGGCGAGCACTTGCCATGAAAATAACGATAAAGCAGAGACAGACACGCAATGTCTCTTCTGTGGGAAAGAGGTTGTAGGGAAGAGAAGAAAGCATCCCCCACTAGGCTACAAAGTCTATTTTGTACTCTGTCAAGACAGAATAAAGTACTTCTAGAAGCTTCTGCCCAGATGTGACAACAGTACTCCTTCCTTGGACGTACTTGACTTTTATACAGGTAGAGAATCGCATTAGCAGTGAGATATCTACTGAAGCAGTAGAATGATCCCGCCATTTTTCCAGCGACCTTGGCAACAGATTTGATGTACATGTTCCGTTTCAGATCAGGAGTAAAGGTCAGACTCAAAAGCTTGTCAAAATATGAAGCCTCCATAAGACAAGAGCCACTCATTTCAATTGGTGCCAGACGGGGACAGAGCAATGATGATGTAAAGATAGAAGCTAGAAGCTTGGTTTTAGATGCATTAAATTAAAATTAACCAGCCACATCTTTTCCCATTGTACCACCTGCTAAAGTTCAGATGAGAGAGAATCAGAGAGAACTTTAAAAAGCATATTTCCTTTATATATATATATATATATATATATATATATATATATATATATATATATATATATATATAAACAAATTTATTTATTTAAATCTGATTTCGATGATATTGATGCTTGTCAATGAAAACATATATAGTTCAACCAGCTGTTTCAGCAAATAATGACTGTTTGCTGTGGCTATAAATGGGTGAGTAATTCCAATTATGATTCAAAATCTGCTGTCATTTTCAGCAGTTAAGCATCGCAAACACTTAATCATCAACCGCTATCACATAAAATAGAAATGTATGTGCTTATATATAAAAAATATAAATATATATATATATATATTAATGCCGGTGTCCCTCAGGGGTCCATCCTGGGCCCAACTCTTTTCCTGATCTACATTAATGATCTTCCAAATCACATCCTTACATCATTTGTAGACATCTATGCTGACGACACTACCATTTATGGTAGCACATCTAAGACAGTAAACGACCAAGTTCTCTCCAATTCTCTCTCCTCTGATCTTGAGCACGTAGTACAATGGGGTAAGGAGTGGCTGGTTACTTTTAATGCATCTAAAACCAAGCTTCTCTCTTTACATCATCAACATTCTGATCCCCATCTGGCATCAATTGAAATGAATGGCTCTCGTCTTCAGGAGGCCTCAAGTTTTGACAAGCTTCTTGGCTTGACCATTACTCCTGATCTTAAATGGAACACGTACATCAAATCTGTTGCCAAGGCCGCTGGAAAAATGGTGGGCTCTTTCTATCGATCCGGTAGATATCTCACTGCTGATGCTATTCTCTATCTATATAAGAGCCAGGTACGTCCAAGGATGGAATACTGTTGCCACATCTGGGCAGGAGCTGCTAGAAAGGACTTGGCCTGCCTTGATAGAGTTCAAAATAGAATTCGTAGCCTCGTAGGAGATGTCCTTTTCTCTTCCTTGCAACCTCTATCTCACAGAAGAGATGTTGCGAGTTTGTCTCTGATGTATCGTTATTTTCATGGAAAGTGTTCGACTGAGCTTCAATCTATGGTCCCCCCTCGCCAAACTTTCACAAGAAATACTCATCTAGCTGTAAACACTATCAATAATTCCCCCCACTCTTTATCTGTGCCTAAACCTAAACGTAGATTCCATGAACAAACCTTCTTTCTTAGAACTGCACGCCTGTGGAATTGTCTTCCGTTTACCTGCTTTCCGGCTGACTACAATATTGTTGTCTTCAAGTCTAACGTAAATAAGTTCTTGATGAGCCGTTCCATATAAGTTATCAAATTTACCAAATTTTCATTACTAATGATTACTATATTGTCCAATTTCTACTGTACACTCTTTAACCCTTATCCTTGAGTGGCCTCTTGGCCTTGATAAGTGGTGATGCCTATGTAAAAAAATATATATATATATTTATATTTTATCTATATATATTATCAATTATATATATATATTATCAATTATATATATATATATATATTATCAATTATATATATATATATATTATCAATCATATATATATATATATATTATCAATTATATATTATCAATTATATATAAATATATATATATATATATTATCAATTATATATAAATATATATATATTATCAATTATATATATATAATCAATTATGTATAGATATATTATCAATTATATATATAATCAATTATGTATAGATATATTATCAATTATATATATATAATCAATTATGTATATATATATATATATATAATAAATTATGTATATATATATATATATTATGTATATATATATATTATCAATTATATATATATATATATTATCAATTATATATATTATCAATTATATATATATTATCAATTATATATATACATATTATCAATTATATATATATATTCAATTATATATATTAACAATTATATATATATATTATCAATTATATATATATTATCAATTATATATATATATTATCAATTATATATATATTATCAATTATTATATATATATATTATCAATTATATATATTATCAATTATATATATATATTATTAATTATGTATATATATATTATTAATTATGTATATATATATTATCAATTATATATATATATTATCAATTATATATATATTATCAATTATATATATATTATCAATTATATATATATATTATCAATTATATATATATATTATCAATTATATATATATATTATCAATTATATATATATATTATCAATTATATGTATATATATTATCAATTATATATATATATTATCAATTATATATATATCATCAATTATATATATATATATTATCAATTATATATATATTATCAATTATATATATATTATTAATTATATATATATATATTATCAATTATATATATATATTATCAATTATATATATATATATTATCAATTATATATATATATTATCAATTATATATATATATATATTATCAATTATATATATATTTTATCAATTATATGTATATATATTATCAATTATATATATATATTATCAATTATGTATATATTTTATCAATTATATGTATATATATTATCAATTATATATATATATATATTATCAATTATATATATATTATCAATTATATATATTATTAATTATATATATATATTATCAATTATATATATATATATTTTATCAATTATATATATATATTATCAATTATATATATATATTATCAATTATATATATTATCAATTATATATATATATATATTATCAATTATTTATATATATATTATCAATTATATGTATATATTATCAATTGTGTATATATATATATATTATCAATTATGAATATATATTATCAATTGTGCGTGTATATATATATATATTATCAATTATATATATATTATCAATTATATGTATTTATTATCAATTATATATATATATTATCAATTACATATAATTGATAATATATATATATATTTTATCAATTATATATATATATTATCAATTATATATATATATATTATCTATTACATATATATATATTATCAATTATATATATATATATATATATATATATATATATATATATATTATCAATCTATATAATTATGAAACTCAAATGGCCTTGCAACGAGTGATGTAACATACTTTCTGGTTTACGACATCCGGTTGCACATGAGTCCACAAATATTAACCCATAACAATGTAAACAAATAAACACAAATCGCTTCTTATGCAAATTCTGACCTGCGCACTAAAATATTAACGTTATTATTTCGATATTATTATTTAACATGGGAAGAGTGTGTGTGTTTTGCAACTATTCTTTATTACAATTATACTGTCGCTATTTTCTTACAACTAAACAACTTTAACCAGTTGACAAACATAGGATCAATTGTAGTAAAGCCAAAACTACTACTACTACTACTACTACTAGTCTCTATCCTTCCCTTTTCCTTCCTTCCTTTCTTCCTTCTGTTCTTATTTTTTGTTTACATTTTAAGATACAAAATAGTTCTGTAAGAACGGTGAATTTGTTGACACGTTTACTAATTTGTTTCAATATTAATTTTATTTTATGTTATTTATTTAGGTTTCATTTTTTTTTTGCTTCAGATTTTATTAATTATTTTTTTTTAGATTTTAAATTTCTATAACTTGGTTGAAGGATTCCAATATGGGTTTTTCATTCTTATATTTCTCATCGGTAGGTTCATGTGCGTTTTCGCTGCTAAATGACTTTCGTCGGCTTTCAATTCGTAGGAAAATCATGTGTAATTTTCGATTTTTGAGTGATTATTCGGAAAATAGGTAACTTTACACGAATAGGGAGGATTTTTTTCATGTTTGAGTGATCCGTCCGTGATTTTTTCATTTTAATATACTTTCAGAGAAATGTTTCTGTTATGTAAAAAGAAAATTTTCTTTACGTCACAAGTGTCACCCTCATACATGAATTCCATAGCTATTATAACATACTGACCCAACGGGTCACGGGTAGTTTAGTTATATATATATATATATATATATATATATATATATATATATATATATATATATATATATATATATATATACAGGGTGGGCCAAAATAAGGGTCCTATTTTTAAAAATTCATAAATTCATGTTAGTGTTAAGAAGTGTTTTTCAGCCAAAATTTGTTTTGCTTATTTCAAAAAAATCTCGGAAGGTTCTATCTACACACACATAAAGTTTGGTGAGTTTAACTTTTATTTTGTGGAAGTTATTCAAATTTAAAGATAGGACCCTTATTTTGGTCCACCCTGTATATATATATATATATATATATATATATATATATATATATATATATATATATATATATATATATCAGAGAGGCGGTAGCACTCTCTATATAGGGATGGCCCGTACACGCCTATATACGCCTACAAAACAAAACTATCCAAATCTCAACTAAAATCAACTTATAAGTTTCAAAAAGCACATATTCTTACAGAGAAGCGTCTCACGAATCCAGCGAGTGTCAGAACGTCGGTTAAAATGTCAAAAGAGAGAAAAAAAAAAAGGGTACAAAAATGGCCAATTGTTCTTCTTTCTTCTTTCTTCTTCTGCTTTCTTCTTTCTTTTGAGACGATGTATCTCGGTGTACGAACGGTCTCTGACAACAGTTCAAGCATCAATCGACTGCTCTTTACACGGAGAAGTGCAGTGACCCATCGCTTTTTAGCTAACTCCATAATTAAATAAGATTACGTGTAATAACAAGTTTTAAACACTATATACCCAATGTAGACAGACCACTTCGAACACGGAACTTCTCTCAAAAGGGACAGCTCCAAATAATACACCGGATGCTCACAGACGTTCCAGTTTGCCAGTGGCCTATATTTCTTGGACGCTGAATATTTGAGGTGAACGTTAAGGTTTTTACTTTAAACAGTAACCCACCAGCGTTAATGAAACCACGAAATCTTTATCTCAGTTGATCAAAATTGTTATAAGAGTAACCTATCAGCAAGTACGACGTCAAAAAACAATGTTATAAAAACAAATAATTCTTCAGATTTTGGACTGTAAAATATGTACAAAATGTCAATGCTGTGACCAGGATTCGAACCTAGGTTAGCACGGCCACAACGTGGGGTCCTAACCTCTAGACGATCACGGCTAACACTGACGTCTGTCGCTCTTGGCAGAAAGACACATGACTACTGTCAAACTATTGAAAAATAAGGAGGAAATTGGAAATTCTCACGCATGCACAAAAATACACTATAGCAACCATTGTTAAATGCAGCTGAATCTCTTCGCTCGCTAAGAAAAGTAGATCAGACCAGTTCTTCTAAGAACTCACCAAACGCCAAAGGAAATAAGTTAAATTAACCGCAAAAGAAACTGCAAGAAAGTCATCTTCTAAGAACTCACTGGAAGCTGACCAAAAAGAATCAAAATCCAAGTCCTAGCCACAAAAATAACTAGATATTGTGGCTACTATACACAATCTACTAATAAAAACAAGTAAGTTTTCTAAAATAAACTACAATAAATTAACCAAGTAACCTCACACTGTCACTGATTAGGACTTCATATAAAGATAACAACTACACTATTGGTGTATATACCGTTCCACACTTTAACTATTGGTGACGGGGCAGTATCTCAATTCTACGAGAGTTGTCTTGCTATAAGATAAGTGATATTATAGTAAGATACACATAAGTGTTATATGTTTACATTTAATAAAAAATGCCAAAGTCAGCACGTAGTAAAAAAGCTCAGAGAAATATAGACTATGAAAAAAACAAAGTCAAGGTATTATCTGGGCAAAAAGAATACTATCAGAAAAATGCTGAAATAATAAAAATTAAGTATCATGCAAATCCTGAGGCAAAGAAGGCTGCCTCACGTGCTGACTCAAAAACCTGGTATAACAGGGATTCGTGGGGAAAAAACTGCCTCGCGTGCTCTTTATAACAAAGAACCAGAAAAAAAGAAGGCTGCCTCACGTGCTGACTCAAAAGCACGGTATAACAGGGATTCGTGGGGAAAAAAACTGCCTCACGTGCTCTTTATAACAAAGAACCAGAATAAAAGAAGGCTGCCTCACGTGCTGACTCAAAAGCCCGGTATAACAGGGATCCCGAGGGGAAAAAACTGCCTCACGTGCTCTTTATAACAAAGAACCAGAAAAAAAGAAGGCTGCCTCACGTGCTGACTCAAAAGCACGGTATAACAGGGATTCTGAGGAGAAAAAAGCTGCCTCACGTGCTCTTTATAACAAAGAATCAGAAAAAAGAAGGCTTATTCACGTGCTCTTTATAACAAAGAACCAGAAAAAAAGAAGGCTGCCTCACGTGCTGACTCAAAAGCACGGTATAACAGGGATTCCGAGGGAAAAAAGCTGCCTCACGTGCTCTTTATAACAAAGAACCAGAAAAAAAGAAGGCTGCCTCACGTGCTGACTCAAAAGCACGGTATAACAGGGATCCCAAGGGGAAAAAAGCTGCCTCATGCACAAACTATTATAAATATAAATATCAAAAACTGCCAAATCTTTGCCAAAACGCTAAAGAATGAACCAAGAAAAATTTAATAGTGAAGGTATGAACATTTTAGAACTTTATAGTACTCTAACTGTTTTATCAGAGAGGCGGTAGCACTCTCTGTGTAATATAGAACCGATGGAGGACCAAGAGGCAACTCCTAAGGCCCAAAACCCAAAGACCTAAAACCCAGCAGGAAGCGACCTGCTACTAATGGAGGCGGCAATGAGCCGCCTCCTAAAAAAGACAATACTATCATGAATGTAAGTTTAAAAATAAGACTGTAAGTAAAAATACTAATTAACAAGAATAAAAAAGCATTGGAAATGCAAAAGGATATAGGGATGGTATGCCAAAAAGTATACAAACAAGATAGCTATGAATGGCTAGGCACATGGAAATAGAATTGCATCCAAAGTATAGCCCTATAGCTTTTTACAACCGTAATGATGGCACGGAATGAAGATTGGAGAAAAGCTATAGGGCTATACTTTGGATGCAATTCTATTTCCATGTGCCTAGCCATTCATAGCTATCTTGTTTGTATACTTTTTGGCATACCATCCCTATATCCTTTTTGCATTTCCAATGCTTTTTTATTCTTGTATATTATCAATTATATATATATTATCAATTATATATATATATATTGTCAATTATATATATATATATATATATATATATATTGTCAATTATATATATATATATATATATATATATATATATATATATATATATATATATATATATATATATATATATTGTCAATTATATATATAAGTGATGGGACAATTCCAGTATTTTTCCCTGATTCCGATACAATTACCGATTCTGATTCCGATTCTTTATAAATCTCTAATTATTTAACTACTAGCATGGGTACCCAGCGTTGCCTGGGTTGACATGAAGTTCTATTTGAAACACACCGGTATACTAGTTATTTTCATCATGGGCAACGTGGATACCCCCACAACAAAAATAAAAGAACGGATGAAAACATGTAAATGTAATCGCCCAAAAAAAGAAGTATGTGATACCCTCTCCACCAGATATTTCGACAGAAGGGCTACAAAGAGAAGAAACTATTCTCCGGATATTGAGCACTGAAAATACCCCCCCCCCAAGAAAAGATAATTAAAAATAAATCATTACAACTTTTGTTTCAATAAAAATAGCCGTGAATGCCCATGCAATCGCAAAAAAAAGAAAAAAAATGATCTACCAAAAATTAATTCCAAAAACAATTAAATGGCATTTTTCGTCATTTTATATTTCTAATGTAATCACCCCCCCCCCTAAAAAAATTGAATTTGTCCTATTTTGGGGTTCGTTCTGTTTATAAAATTGTTAGGTGAAAGTACATAATGGTTTCATAAAAATTAATTAAATTTATCGTTATTTTATGTTTCAAATGTAATTCCCACCTTCCACCACCTCCACAAAACAAACTAAAAATTTTTGTATTTGTCATGTTTTATCCACCCCACCCCCTCGATCGCCAAACTTGAAAAAATGCTAGAGATGACATGTCTGGTTGAACGTTTTGTGGCCAAAACGTGGGTTCTCATTTTACGTTAAATTTATATAGAAAAGTTATTCCCCACGTTAAATGTTAATTTTTTTTTTTTCAAAATTTCTTCTTCCATATTATTTATAAAGACTGCTTAAACGTATTAGGCCACAAAAAACAGGTCTTCATTTTTTTGGTCAATGTCAAGTTTCTTTCCAACTCCCCCAAAAACTTTAAAATGACGACTTTTAATGGTTTTCGGTGGTGCTGAAAATGAATATTACGCTTAAATTTGGGGCAGATAAGTAGTTTTCATGATATGAAGAAATTACTTTTTCAAAAAGTGGGGATAACTTGCCTATATAAATTTAACGTAAAATGAGCATCCACTTTCTTGTCACCTAGTAATTTCTTCATATCATAAACAAATTTAACTGTGATATTCGTTTTCAGCATCCCCGAAAATTGACACTGTTTTTTTTTTTACTAAGAGATGCGTTCATTTTTTCATCTCATAATTTACGACGCTAATTATGCTGTTAGTAAGTTTACAAAAGCATACTTTTGTTTTTCGTTCTTTTTTCATTATACAACTTGTATAGTTGTGAACAGGTGCCTCTGCAGTTTCACAAAAATTCTGTTTACATTAGGAGGCGGTTAAGTAAACTACAGAAGCACCTAGTAAAATCTATACAAATTCTATAATTGAATACCTACCTCAAAAAAAAATGAAAAACAAAAATATATATTTTTAAACCGCTTGTGTAAGCTTACTGACAGCATTATTTACGTCCTAAATTATGAAAAATAAACGAATCTCTTAGTAAAAAAACAGTGCATGTTTTCGGTGGTACTGAAAACGAATATCACAGTTAAATTTTTTTATGATATGAAGAAATTAGTAGGTGGTTAGAAAGTGGGTGCCCATTTTACGTTAAATTTATATAGGAAAGTGATCCCCCACTTTTTGAAAAAGTAATTTTTCATATCATGAAAACTACTTATCTGCCCCAAATTTAAATATGATATTTTTAACACTATCGAAAACAATTAAAAGTCGTCATTTTCAGTTCTTTGGGGAGTTGGAAAGAAACTTGACATTGACCATTTTTTTTCCTAGGGGTTAAACGACGCTGGGTCACGTCGTAAAAATTGATCATTTTAATTTAATTTAAAAAATTTCAATTTATAAAGAAAACCTGTTTTGCAGGCAGTTAAACACACTTGCTGTGGTATAGTTATTATAATAAATCCTGGGCAACACCGATTAAATTTTATAAACAAAAAACAAAAAGAGCAGGGGCTGATGAATTTTGTTCACATGTGTCTCTGACTAACTCTGCCCTCGTGAGGATGCAAGTAAATGAGGACATTAGTTTTAATTATTTTTCTCTAACAAATAAAAAAAGGTTACTTAAAAAGTAAAAATAAGTGAAAAGAAATTTCCTCCAAATTAAAATAAAAAAATAATTCAGCTTAGAATAATATTTCGAAATGAAAACAAAAACAGGAAATATTTAATAACGTTCTCCATTTAAAACAATTTTTCAATTAAGCTATCATAGTTATTTCCCCTTTTGGTTTTCTGGTTTTTGGTTTGAAAATAAAACGGTTTTAGATTTCAGATAAAATAAATTAAATCAAACATAACTTGAAATTTAAATAAACTAAATAACTAAAAAATTTTAATTAGTATAGTTGAAACAAAGCTATTATGTCGAATAAGTAATGTCATCGAGGTAATTATTTAAATAGATTGCATTTAATGTGATATGTTAATGACCGTAACTCAGTAATGAAAAAGTGGTTTAAAGAATGCTATATATAATGCTATATATTTAAAGTCTGTAAGTATCCTAATATGGGCAAATGGATAGTACCAGTCAAGGATCCGTCACTTGACACTCAGCCCAGCAGGTGAGGGGCCGGAGACCGGCCCAGCACCTGTTGGACTGAGGTACACTGCCTGGGTAATACCTAGGAGGTCCACCCTCCCAGGCCTTGCCACTGGGCTTTCCGGTGGGGCAAGTTTATTGCTTGCTGCCTGAGGCGCCCCGACCGGGGAATGCCGACGGGGTTACTCAGGCAATTTTTTAAATTGCAGGAGTGCCCCTCCTTTAGGGGAGCCTGCTGGGTTACCACTTTCCGGCCTTGTGCCACATTTTGCTGAGTGGACAGCAAATAAATATAATCCTAATATGGGCATTAATATTTCTTGACCAGGAGAGGTGTACACACATATGGCCTTTATATTTCTTTGGTGATTGGTAGTTGTACACACACACACACACGAACGCTACTACTTTATATGTATAGATGAGATTGTTATTTTCAAAAATACATGTGAAATATGCAGATATTTTCCTAAGCGTCAAAATACACTTGTGGAGGATGATCTATCGATTTTAGCTTTACTGGTATTTTAAAATCAATAAATATATATATATATATATATATATATAGCCGAGATTGAACTCACTACACGAGTTTGTAGTGTAATTCGAATCTTGTTAGCAGCTGAATACTTGATGCTTCTCCAGGGCTCTCAAGGGTATTTTTTTATTGTGACGCCATCACTAGATGGGGTGCCTACCATGGCTTAAGAGAGTCCCATCTAGACCGCGCCTGTTTCTCAACCTGGTATTTTACCTTGCAGTACATTCAGCGCCTCGCCTTCCAAAATTTTCACCCATATGGTACTGCCCGGGCTCAGTGTTGCTTAACTTTGGTGTTCTGGCAAGAACTGGTGTATCAACGTGATTGTGCTGTATATATATGTATGTATATAAGTACAAAAATTTAATAAGATATGTTGAAAAATACTTTAGCAAGAGTTAAAAACATATATTTTTGGGAAATGAAACACAAATAAAATGGATTATCCTTAATCTGTGGAGTTTCGAAAGAAATACTTTCCTTCCTTCTTATCTGAAGAGAGGAGTTAGCAAAATACGGAATAAGATTTTGCGTGTAAAGTATTTAATGAAACTGCAAGTATGAAGTAGATCACACTAGTGTAAAAATGGAAAACAGAAAAGCAGAGGGAGTGGGGAAAAATGAAAAATAATTTCACGTGAATGGATGTTCAAATAAATGGCAAGTGGAAAATCCAAAGACAGTAAAATCCAAAATTTAGGTAAAAGTGGTGGATCCAAATGTAAAAAATCCAAAGACATCATGTTAATGGAAGATGTTCCGAAATAATCCAAAAGACAGAATTCGGAATTAATCACAAATGTGTTCAAGGTGAAAAAGTTAGTTCCAAGTGTTATTATGAAAGAAAAATTAGAAATTATCGGGAGAGTGACGAAATGGAGAGTTTTAACACACTATCAAGGCAGATACTAAGCTGGAATTACATATATATATAGTAAGTTATAAAATGTATATGGCGATTAAGCTACACTGAATACGCCACGTTTCATCCACTCTAGGACTCTTCAGGCTTATGCGCATAAGTCTGAAGAGTCCTAGAGTGGATGAAACGCAGAATATTCAGTGTAGCTTAACCGCCATATACATTTTATAACTTACTAACTAGCTCTACCTACGTATTGAGCACTTTTGAAGTAAATACTTAAAGTTTACGCATAAATCTATATTTCATATATTAATTTTATGTGGGTAAATTAAGTAGTTATATATATTCACAATTATTAAGTTACTTGAATTCTCTATTCTTTATGACAATCTATACATTTACATTAAGTGTGAGCTAGTTATCTTCTTTCCTGTTTTGTTTTATACTATTTTTCTTCCTTTGCTTATCATAACTTTTAATTTTATCATAACTTTTGATTTTACCATAACTTTTGATTTTATCATAAGTTTTGATTTTATCATAAGTTTTGATTTTATCATAACTTTTAATTTTATCATAACTTTTGATTTTATCATAACTTTTGATTTTATCATAACTTTTAATTTTACCATAACTTTTAATTTTTTTTTTTCAGCTCTACCAAAAAGCTTGGCTCGTGTATTGAGAAATCCTGTCTATTGTTTGAGTTTGCTGTCCAGCACCGTCTTCCTCCTCGTCGTGATGGGCCTCTATGCATTTGCTGCTAAATATCTGGAAGTTGTCTTTCTTGTATCACGCACAAAAGCAAATATCATCATGAGTGAGTTTTCTGATGTTTCTGAATCTTTTGGATGAGGATTGGTGACTTGATCTGCATAACAAATAAAGTACTAGACAAAATTCAGTGGTTTAAAGAATGCTATATATTTAAAGTCCGTAAGTATCCTAATATGGGCATTAATATTTCTTGACCAGGAGAGGTGTACACAAGCCAACTAGTAGATGATTTGCAACAATAAAAGAAAACTGGTTTTCTTCAAACGGAAATGGAATCATGCTGTCTTTTCTAGGGCAACAATTTTATCATTCCACCTTGTAAGAATACAATTGCAAACTACCGGCAATTTAGAAGCTTTACTTATTAATCTAAGGGAGGTAAATCGATTTTACTAGTAATTGTTAGAAAAAAATGATATTTTTCCAACTACTTTATTTAATTAAACAAAATTTTATAACATTAGTACCAAAAAAATGTGACGATAATGTAATTTTTTTTTAAAAACAATACATTCGAGTAATTGTAAAAAAAAAAATATTTTTTATTTCAACTATTTTAGCAAAATAGATTTATCTCCCTTAGACCAATAAGTTAAGTTTCCGAACAAATTGCTCCTCTATTTAGTCATGGTTGACAGAACGAGAGCATGCTACCACTATGGATGAAATAAAAGGTTCCATTTCAAATTTCGTGCAGATTCCCGAGTTCAACAGAAATATTCTCATGTTTAAAAAGATACACTCAAAGAAAGCCAGAGGTTACATCGATAGAAACGTGTGAATAACACTCAAGATGAGTGCAGTCGTCGAAATAATATAAACTGAGTTTCTTCTTCATGATTTGTCTGTTCACCGCATCTCTGGATTCATAAACTTTCGAATACAAATTCCAGAGTTCAACAAGACGCTTTCGAAGAAGATTGGAGATTACAGCAGCAGAAACGTTGTGAGAAAATCATTCAAAATTAGAACAGGTAGATGGATATTCATAAAGTTATTATATAAGTGTATTTACTTTTTTTCTGGTTCATATTAAGGGTTCAACAAATTTAAAACCATGCAGTTCAAAAGGTTGGTACAATAACTGGTTACTCACAGAGATTTTTTCAATGACTTCACGGGATGTTCCTGTATTTAATAATAAAATAAAGATTGTTGCATATTTCTATACTAATAGTGCAACCAATTCTCGTGTGTCTGTTTCACACCTATTTGTGACGTGCACATATCGATGCAATGCGAATTTAAAATGTCACAACAAAAACAATATATTGGAAAATCTTGTTATTAAGATTATAAATTACTAGCAGGCCGCCCGGCGTTGCCTGGTCGTAAGATACGCTTAAATATGATATTTTGATTCATGCAGATTATGTATTTATTATTATAGAGGTAATTCTCTATCGATTATTATATGGAATATATAGTAGTGAGATGAAAACTGAAAAAAATATATATATGATCAGCTAGAATCGAAACCAAAACATACAACTCTCCACACTCATTCTTTAGCTTCTGAGCCACGCCTATACACATATATTTATACACTAGCGGCCAAAAATCTGGGACAGTTTAGGTTTTTTTTTTTTTTCAATTTCTCCAGAACATTCGAGGGGATTACAACTAAACTTACACACATATAATATATCTCTTATGTTGATGTTGATACACTGTATTAATTACACTTCATTAGAAAGGATAGAAAAAAAGTTATGAACATTTCAATTTTTTTTTTTTTAATTAATGTGGCCAAACCCGTGGGATAAAGAAAATAAATTTAAAAATAACATTAAAACATCAAAATACCAAAATTGGTGGACATACATTTAATATCTAGTGAACAAGCCTTTATTTTATATAATTGCACCTTCTACTACAAGATTGAATGAGATGGTGACATTCATCACGTGAAGCTTTCGCCCATTCTTCTTTAAGTTTTAATCACAAATCTTCAGTATTGATAGAGTTTCTTGCACTCACACAGTTCCCCGAGGTAGACCATAGGTTTTCAATGGGGTTTAGGTCCGGACTTTGAGGAGACCAATCCAAACATCCATATTTTGTTTGTTCAAAAATTCCATTACATGCTTAGCCTTGTGGCAGGGGGCGTTATCCTGCATGAAAATAGGTTTTTCACACTCAGAATTTCGAAGTATTGAGAGAACATGATCTCTTAACAAGTTCTTTTATATTGTTCCATTAATTCTGGTGTTTAAACGGACCAGATCAGTCGTTCCTTCCTAAGAAATTATTCCGAACACCATTACGCTACCTCCACCAAACTTCGCTAGCAAACCTCCTTATAAATTTCTTCCCGTCAGATCCATATACATTAAACTTACTTTCATCAGGAAAAAATACATTTCGCCACTGATCATCTGTCCACAACACATGCTCTTGAGCAAAGCGTAATCTGAGTTTATTGTTCTTGTTTATCAACGGTTCCTTAGCTGGTGGTCTTGCAAACAAACCAATTTCATTCAGGCGTCTTGATACTGTTTTACAAGATGCTTTGAAGTCATGATAGGCATATAGTTCATGAGAAATGCTGGAAGCTGCCTGAAACCTATCGTTCAGTGCCATCTTGTTAATTGATCGATCTTCTCTAGGAGAAGTTATTCGAGGTTTGCCATTTTTCTTCGATGGTAGAATTTTCCCAGTATTTTTTAAATCCTTTATAACTCTCCCAACGGTACTTTTCGACAGCTTCAAATCATCAGCTATCTTCCGTATTGAATGGTTTTCCCCAATGAAGTTTAATAATCGATTTTTTGATGGAAGCATCAATTTTAGGTGTCATAATTATGGTGGAACTGGCTGCAATGACTACAAAGTGACGTAATCAACTTATTCATTTTCGTACTTAGAAAAGTGGAAAAACTGACTACACAGTCCACAATAAATTATTTTCTTTGCTTTGTCTCACGGTTTTGGCCACTTTAATTTAAAAATAAAATTTTAATGCTTATGACTTTCTATCCTTTATAATGAAGTGTAATTAATACAGTGTATCAACATAAAAGATATGTTAAATGTGTGTAAGTTTAGTTGTAATCCCCCTCAAATGTTCTGGAGAAATTGGGAAAAAAATAAATTGTCCCAGATTTTTGGCCGCTAGTGTATATCTCTATAAGTATAAAACTCTGTGAACCTTGCTTGCTTTCATTTTGTCTTGTCGGTCAGGCGATTCCATCTTTTAAATAAAGGATGACAGATGAATTTTTCTTTTCTAATATATATATATATATATATAGCGGCACTGATGAGTTGTGAAACAACGAAACAGGTCTGTATGTCGATGACTAAAATATATTTTATATATATATATATATATATATATATATACATCTCCCTTAACTTAAATACCCCTGACGAACCCACAAGCAGCAAAATCCCACACCTTCACTGTAGATACAGAAGAGCTTTCTACTCTAACAGTTTCTTTTGTAAAACCGCTTGCCTTTGAAATTCCTTCCCTGCTCCCTGTTTTCCCGACTATGCAATTATATAGAAATATTACTGTAACGTGAACAAACATCTCATTGCATAACTCACCACTTTGCATGCACATATAAATCTGAGTAGTCCCTAATTCACATTCGCAGTGTGATTTGTTTGAGGTTAATTGAAGAAAAAAAAATGCATGATATAAAAGGTATCTACGGAGTATCTATACATGAGTGGACAAATGTCTTTTTTTCTAATTTCAGGTTGTATATCAATGGTGGCTTCCGGACTTGGAACCATGCTGGGGGGAATTCTTTCTTCGAAACTTCGTCTAACGGTACCAAGCCTAATGAAAGTCAAATTTATCATTCTGGGTCTTGTTTTGGTCATTGATATCTCGTGCCTCTTCCTCGGCTGTGACCAACCGGAAATCCAAAATAATCCAAAAATGTAAGTGAAAAATTACAAATTCACATTTTTTTTTTTTTTATTTGATAAACTTGTGTGGCCTAAAGAGTCAGAATAATACACACAATTACCAACTCTTTCATATATTTTTTGGTTTTGAATTTTTTAAAGGATTGTGATAAATCATCAAATATTACAATTAAAATATTAGCAAAAATTTAGAATACTATTTAAATTTTGATTTAGATTTTTGACTTTGGATTTTGGGTTTATTTTATTTTTATTGTCTCTTTTTGCATATGAATTACAAAATATCTGATATTTCCCCAAAACCTCTGACCTTGACGGAGGAGAGACTAAAACTTACAGCTATGGTTTCAAATGATCTGAAATAACAGCAAGGGTAGACTTGATTCTAAATATTTCTCATATGTTATATCTCCCCTCTTTAGTTTTCATACATAAAGTAAATTTCACAGTGTATAAAGATCATTTGATAATGAAGATATTTATAATCGTACCATATTTCTAAAAGAAGGGAGATATAACATATGAGAAATATTTGCAATCCATCATCTTGCTGTTATTTCAGATCATTTGAAACGAAAGCAGCAAGCTATAGTCTCCCCTCCATCAAGGCCAGAGGTTTTTTGGAAATATATATATGGATATATCTATACTCGTAGCCAAATTGAATATTGAAATGCTCATATCTTTGGTTCTATGAGACAAAACTACATGAAAATTTTCAGGCTTTTTGAAGATTATAATACTATTCTATGGTTAAAATTTTAAGACAATTGGTAAAAAAGAACCTATATTCTCAAACCATTAAAATATGCCCAAATTTGTCTACATTTATATATATAGTGTCCTGGCAGGCAGCTTCAGTTTTGCTACTTCTGTTGTAGCTTCTGTAGCCTTGCCAGGCCACTAATATACTTTCTATTTGTTTTTACATAAGCAGTAATATATTGCTACACATCCATAATCATGTTTCGGTCACCTAGTTACGAGCAACTAGAGACATTATAAATAAGGCATTATAAACCACACCTCCTTAGTCACTTACCTACTCCTCCCTCTTAAATCTCTTATCAAATATGGTTCTAAGACTACCTATACTAACATCTTACAGTAATACACCTTTTCACGAGAATCTCCACAAAATTTAATATTCGCTAAATTTATAACCATTTTTGTCGGTACTGTTCCTGAAAATCATTCCACATCACTATACCGGTCTTGGATATGACCTTAAACTATATCCGATGGTGAGGCCCCCACCTTGCGGGCCTTGGGGAGTGTGGAGCCACCCTTTAATTGCCATTGCTCCCAGGTCCACTCTGACCCGGAGTGGTAGTACTGTTAGGGTCCCAACTATGGGTTAAATAGAATCCGACTTAAAAAACAAATATACTCCATTAAAAATCGTTCCTCAAAATAACTAGATTCGGCATTAAATAACCTGAAAAAGGTTGATATGCCGTAAAACAAAAGCAACCAACCAACCAACATCACTATACCCATTATTCCCAAACAACTTTTTACATGCTCCAAATATTTCTGCTTCCTTCATTTTATCTACTTTAAATACTGGTATTTTGCATATTGATTTTGCTTCAATTTTTTTTTTTTTTTTTTTATATATTTTTCTTTTATATTTGGTCCCCCCCCCTCCCGATAAAAGGAGGGTGGACCTGTAAATTCACCCTTGTCCGTTCGTCTGTCCGCACTTTTCTTAATAACTACACCTTGAAATTGTTTGAAATTTTGTACAAACATTAAACATGATATGAGTAAAAGAAAAAGTGGCAGAACGGATTTTCCAGGAAAACTCCGGTTTTCCGCCTAGGGGTGCCTTTTGGATTAAAATGGCTAAAATTGACACTTTTGTGCTTATTAAAAAAAAAATTGAAGCCTTGGATTTTTATAAAACTTTCTGAAAAGTTGTAACTAACTGATTTCTATATAATTTTGTTTATCTATACTTTGTGATAACTCTTGGGGGTGCCCCAGGGGCTCTTTTAGGGCTAATAAAAACACTCCATTTTTGGGACTATTTTACCATATTTGTCCAAAATTTTCTGTGTATGTCTATTTAGCAGTTTTGCATGGTGCTGAACTCAAATTTAAATATGTTAAAGCCTTGGGGACTTTTGGGGCTAAATGGTGGTGGTGGTGGGGGACAAATGATGAACTTAGTCATTTCTTTTTTCGCATGGTGCAGAACTCAGATTTACATATGTTAAGGCCTAAAACTGCACCGTTTGTTCAGTTTCATCAGGATTTGACGTCCCCTGGGGAGCTAAATGGGGGTGGGGCAATGCTGAACTTAGTCATTTTTTTATGCCTCGTTCATTGTGCACTCACGGGGAACCATGCATGCTTCACTTGTTTTTCTTTAATGATGTTTACTTTTAATAATAATATTTGACAAGATTAAGCCTATATGTACGCCTGCTGTTGTTCATGCCTTTAACTCTTCCACCATACGAAATTTTATCACATTAAGTATGACTAAACCCAAACAAAAAAAAGAACACGAAAATTATCCTAAATTTTAACTTTAATTTTTAACTCTTTGTTTTAATTGAAATAAATAGATTTTCCTACTATATTAAATCACTTTAACCACAACTTCTAAATTGCAAACTCTAAGCTTTGACTAGTTTCAACCTCTAACAATCACCAAGTATATCATAAATTTAAATAGTAAAGGCTATGCACCTTTATCTATATATCTATAAAAGTAAAATTGTCTGTGCGTGTGTATCTGTGTGTGTACATTTCCCTACCAAACTACTCTGTCAATTTTCAGTCTGCAGACTCGAGATTTGACATAAGGAGTATTGAGATTTGGAAAAATCTTTTTAATCGGTTTTCAACCAGAAATTTGGTTGTCAAGGGGTCAACGATTTGACCTTTGAGAACTCTACCAAACTCCTCCACCAATTTTGGGTCTAAACATTTGAAATTTTAGATGTTGGTTACTTGGACATGGATCCAACTTTTTAATTTTATTTGAGCTCAAAACAATAAATGTAAAGGGGTCAAAATTGGGGTCAAGCTTTTAAAACATTTGACCTCTGCGGTCTCTAGCAAACTATTCAGCCAATTCTGGTCTAAACATTTGAAATTTTTACATAAAGTGTTGAAATTGATAAAAACTGTAAATAATTATCATTGGTTTTTAATGAAAACTCATTTTTTTTTTCTGCTGTTGGATTTGCTACGATGAAGAACTACTTTTAATACTATGTGCTGGTGTCTTGCTTCAAAATCATACACTGATAGAGAAGCCTTTATTAAGTTAGTAATGCTCGTTCAACACCTTGAGAATGTCCACCCTTGATAGAGTTAAAAACCGGCTTTGAAATCTTTGAAATCTAATAGGTGATACCCGTTTCTGTTCCCTGTAATTTCTTTCCCATAGAAGAGACGTCTTTGCTCTATCAGCATTTTTATGACAAGTGCTCGACTAAACTGCAATCTATGGTCCCCCTCTACCAAACTTTCACAAATAGCACTCAACTAGCTACAACCACTATACACGATTTCCCCCACTCTCTGTGGAACTGTTCCATTGGTCTGCTTCCCTGTTGAATACAACCTAGTAACCTTCAAATCCAATGTAAACAAGTTTTTATTGAGTCATCGCCATAAATAATCAAATTGTACTCAATTTACATTATTAACGATTACTACACTACCACTTTACATTCATTAACCCTTATTCTTGAATGGATTCCGGCCTTGATAAGTGGTGACTTCCAAGTAAAAAAGAATAATATCAAAAGAAATCTGTTAAGCCAAACTTTTCACTAGTTAATCCTTTATGGCCTGGTTAAACTAATTCGTTCAGTTGTAAATAAATTAATATAACGGCATAAATAAAGTGGGAGTTGATTCAAATACGCCTTGTACGTATTAGTTAAGTATGTGGGTAGACACCAGATACCTCCAGATTGCAACTGTCCATTGCTTACATTCAGTATGTTGCCATTTGTCTCAGAGAATGGAGGACTTCATTTGTTGTCATAAACACACTTTTTTCAAGCACTTTGATAATAATCAAGGTAATATTCAAGCACTATGGATAATAATCCAGTTTATGAAATGCAAAGATTCTCAGTGGTAGTTTAACTATTGTACTTCATATTTTTTCCAGTTTGAAGACAATCATGGTATCATTTCTCTTTAAACTAAAATTAACAATAAATATTTTTTTACTCATCAACATCATAATTCAGGTCATAGAGGGTTCCTATTTACAATGCCTACCCACGGGACAGAGTTAGACACCAGGGTCGATTTTTAATGTGAAGAAAAGGAACAAAAATAAAAATTGTCTCAGTCGTGAAGGATTTCTCCTCCACTAACAGAGAACAAGAAATTAAAGTGCAGCATCTGAAGAACAGATACTACACTTTGATCTTGTCCTGAAGGCCAAGCCAATGGTATTTATTTGCACCCCCACCGAGCAAATTAGGCACAAGGCCGATTTTTTATGTGAGGAGTGAATGGGGAAATGGGGACCAGCTCCCCGGGGAGTAGAGGAGCTGGATAGTGACAATTGGTATGAAGGGTTTCCCTACATTGACCAAGATCTTATATGTGGGGTTGCCCCCACATATGGTCTTTGCTTGTAGTATCTGCTGGAACAGATACTACACTTTGAGACATTAAATTTTTTATTCACAGGAAAAAAAAATACAATTGGGAAAATGAACAAAAAACTTAGGCACAAGGCCAACTCAAAAAGAAGGGGGAACGGTGAGGTTGGTTGATCCATCTCGTCTCTGTTGTAAATTTTAAATGATTTTTTCTCTCGGCCAGCCTCTTTTATCATGGTTACCCCTTTAAATTTGTATTTATGTGTGTGTGGTGGGAGGTGGGTGTTCCTACTTAAGCCCAATTTTAAAACATTTTTTATTTACATCAAAAAATACAAAAAAGATAACAATATTAATAAGATTTCATTTGTGATACTACACTTTGATCTTGGCCCGAAGGAATTGCCAATGTAATTCATTGTCACAAATGTCTACTAGGGGTGGCGGCTCACAAACTTTATTTACTGACAAATCAATTAAACGTTAATTATCGGGATTTTTAAAGTCTTTTCTTGGTTGGCTTTCCTCTTCTGAAAGAATAGAAAAAATAATTTAAGTTTAATTTTTAAATGAAATTTGTACTGCTTTAGTATATTTGGTGATATAATTCTAAATCAATGTGTCATAACTTTTGTCCATATTTTGCATTTGATTTGTTGTTTTCTTTAATTGGTGGATTAAATATAGTAAAATTATATATTTCTCCGATTTCTCTAGTTTACCACACAGTGGCAAGTTACATGATATAATCCTCAAGTGCAGTTGTGATCATGAAGATTTCTTCCCTATTTGTGGATCGGATAATCAAAGTTATTTCTCTCCGTGCCACGCAGGTTGTGGTAACTGGTCACATTCGGTAAGTCTTCTTCTTCTTCTTCTTCTTCTTCTTCTTCTTCTTCTTCTTCTTCTTCTTTGCTTTTTCTTCTTTTTTTACAATGGATTTTTTCTTTTTTATTTAATTTTTTTCTCTTTGTTTTTGCTGCGGATGGGGTATCCTACCAAATGTCAAACATTCACCAGCTATTTCAGAGATTCCAACTGAGAGATGTGTTTTAGAATTCCTACAGTCCCTTTAAGTGCACTTTTTTTTTTATCTCCTTCGCACTTGGTACACAGGGTAGTATTTTTGTTGTTTTTTATTATTATTTGTTTTTTTGTTTTTTTTTTCATGAAACCAGTGCAATGATTGAAATCTTGATACTGGTACAGTTTGTGACCCATACTAAAACCCACTTTGGTCGGCATCTTCCAACTTTTTACATCAACCACTGGAAGATGCTGAATGAAAATGACCCAGTGTTAAAATCAAACCTAAGCAATACTGCCAAACAGAAAAAAAAAATGCTGAAACAACGTTTAAAGCAAGAAAAAATGTCACCTTACACAAAATTTTATGATAAAATATTTATTTTTGATGAGGAGAACATAATGAAACAATTGTTAGAATTTTTTGTTTTACAAAAATTTTTATTTTTCAAAACTTCGATAGTATGACCATATTGAAAGAAGGGAGAGTAGTTCTTGCATTATTAAATATAGAACAGTTGACGTAGTAGGGTCGGTTGGCAAGAAAAGTCCAAGAAAACTTAGAAGGAAGCGGTAAAAAGGAACTTAAGAGAAAGAGGAATAAATTAAAACATGGCCAGAGATAAGTTAATTTGGAAGTAAATTTCTGTTGTAGGCCCGTGCTAGGGGTCACAAATGAAAGAAACTACAAATAGTGTACCTATTTACTATGCCTCCCCACGGGACAGAGTTAGACACAAGGGTCGTTTTTTAACGTGGAGAAAAGGTACAAAAATAAAAATTGTCTCAGTCGTGAAGGATTTCTCCTCCACCGAAAGAGAACAAGAAATAGAAGTGCAGCATCTGAAGAACAGATACTACACTTTGATCTTGTCCAGAAGGAGTGTAAAGTGTATAAATATAATATGTATTTATCATAAAGAATACAGGAGCCACTAAAGTGGTATAAGAGGAACGTGTTCGTAGCATAAGGTTATGGTATGAAAGTCTGCATCTTGTCTCTGAAACCAGTGCTTGATTCCACTTAGTTCTCAAATAAGGTTGCTTTGTACTCCACAACAATTTCTTAAAGCCGTCCAGTGCCTGCTAGTATGAAAACAAACGTTAAATTAAATATTGCGGTTCTGATGACAATGACGGTTAAGAAAAAAACTGATATTATTTTAATTGGCTCTGAATTATAAGTATTGTTGTCTCTATTTATTTGCTTCCCCACGAAAACAAAGTTAGATGCAAGGTCGCTTTTTATGTGGAAGATATCCACTAAAAGGGGCACTCTGAATGGGACAAAATAAAAATTGCCCCACTCAAGAAGGATTTATTCATCCCCAACATAGGAAAAAAACAAGTACTACACTTTGAAATATTTATTTGCACAAAATATTTAAAAAAAAAAACTAGAAGATGTACCAGGCGTTGCCCGGTATTAAACGTAACGTTAAATTTCTTTAAAAAAAAAAAAAAGAATGAAGTAAAAAAAAACGGAAAGAAACTGAGACATGTGCATGAGAATATTATATTTTCTAAACAGTTCACTTCTTGTAAGTAAAATAAAAAATACTCAAGCTGAGGTCGAAACCAAAACCTAAAGACAGTGAGTCAAGTACGATAACCATTAGACCAGCTTGACACGTCCTTTAAGACGTGCTTTCAAACCTACTAATTCTTAACATAAGTAATCTGTCATGCGAACGATTCATGCATGCGCATTCGTGAAACAGTTAGCAAACAGATAAAAATTTGAGACCTCCATGTACAAATGTCTCAATTTTTACCCCTTAGCAGCCCTTTTTTTCCGGGTGAAAACCAATGAAAAAGTTTTCCACATATCTGAATACCCTATATACCAAATCTCAAGTCTGTAGACCAAAATTTCGTTGAGTATCTAGCTTGAGAAGTGTCGTAATACACACACACACACACATACACACACACATACACACACACACACATACATACACACACATTCTCACTTTTATAGATATATGTAATCACATTCTAATATTTTAACAAATTAGGCATAAGGCCATTCAAAAGTGTGGGGAAATGGGTGTTGTTGGTTATCCTTTGTCATCAGAAAATCTTACTCTTAACTAGAATCATCAATCACCATAATACCACATTTACTCTAGGGATCGTTTTACTTAAAATTTTCCAAATCTTTCCAAAAAATTTAATAAAAAAAAAAATAAAAACGTTTATGTACGATCATTTCATTGGCGAGAATCATGAAGTGAAAAAAAAAATTGGGTTATTAAGACCTTCTTAATTCTTCCTAAATAATAGACTGCCAACTGTTTTTAGGTTTGTTTTGAACCAAAAACAATCAGCCCAATCTCTAAGTGGATTTTTTTTTTATCATTATTATTTGGGAGTCACCGTTTATCAAGGCCTGTAGGCCACTCGAGGATAAGGGTTAATGAATGAAAGTGTAGTAATCGTTAATGGCATAAATTAAATAGAATTTGATTATTTATTGGGACGGCTTAACAAAAACTTGTTTACATTGGATTTGAAGGCTACTATGTTGTATCCAACCTGGAAGCAGGCCAGTGGAACAGTGTTCCACAGACGGGCAGTTCTGGAAAAGAAGCTTTGTTTATGGAATCTGCGTTTAGCTTTAGACACAGTTAGAGAGTGGGGGGAATCGTATATAGAGTGAGATCTAAATGGGGGAAAAAAAAAAGAAATAAAACGGGTCAGGGCGGGGGGGGTAATGGGTGATGTTCTTCCAATATGAATGCAATTTGGAAAAAGCCGGGGGCGGGGGGGGGCAGAAAAAGAGTTTTTAATCGGGAGCAAGCATCTTGGAGCCTTTCCATTAACAGGGATGGGAGGGGTGGTATTCACTCACTAGCTAAGAGGCTAAAAATTTACCCAAAGGACTGAGGTCTGATTGGACCACAAACTGCGTGCGCCTCAATTTTTGTCATGTTCAATACAAAATTAAATGAGCAATTCACTTTTCGAATTTTTTTTTTTACAAAGAAGATACCACTTACCAAGGCCTGAAGGCCACTCAAGGAGAAAGATTAATGAGTGCAAGGTGGTCAGTAAGGCAACAGTGTAGTGATTATTAGTTGCGAAAATTGGGTAGAATTATTTAAGGGAGGGGCTCAACAAGAACTTTTTACATTAATGTAGAACAGTTGATGTAGCAAGGTCGGTTGGCAAGAAAAGTCAAAGAAAACCTAGAAGGAAGCGGTAAAAATGGACTTAAGAAAAAAATGACCATGTTGTAGTCAGCTGGAAAGCAAGCCAACAGAACAGAGTTCCATAGGTGGACAGTTCTAGGAAAAGGTTTTGTTTGTCTATTTTCCTGTTATCATATGTTTTCTTTTGAATTCTTTCTGCATCATTCTTAAAGGTCAATCTTGATTAATGTTTCATTTCGCACTTGTATAGGCAAGTTTGATTCATGGTCAGGGCACTTATTTACAAGGTGCTTTAAATAAGTTTCCAGGCATTTAAAATTGTCGTAGATGCATGAAAATTCAGTATGTTATTGCTATACATCTTATGAGATGACTGGCTAATTTTTATGATTTCAGATTCAAATGAACAGTTACAGCAAGACTTGGAATATATCCTACTAAAGCCTGATTGTCACAGCTGGTGAATTTCAAAAATGCCATCTGAACGTGAGGACACGTTAGAAGAACAATATGCAATAAAATTCTGTTTTAAATTTGGAAAAAATGGCACAGAAACGTATGGAATGCTTCAGACAGCTTTTGGATCATCTAGCATAGAATCAGGCATCAGTTTTTGAGTGGCATAAGAGATTCAAGGAAGGCAGGGAGTCTGTGAGGGATGATGAGAATTGTGGGAGAAGTAAGGAAGTCACAACACCAGAGTTGATTGACCAAATAAAGAATTTCATGGATAAGGACCGTCGTGTGTCTATAGTGACAATAAGTGCACAGTTTGATGTTAGTGTGGGAACTGTACACACAATTATTTGGGAGGAACTAAAGATGCAGAAGAGTTGCGCAAAATTTGTCTCAAAGGTGCTCCATTCTTGTCAAAAACTATTTGACTAAGATGGTCATCAAGGCAGTTCCTCACCTTCCCTATAGTTTAGACCTTGATCCCTGTGACTTTTGGTTATTCTATAAACTCAGGGAAAACCTTAGACGCTGTCATTATGAGACAATTGAGGAGATGAAAAAGGCTGTGACGAGGGTCATTGACTCGCTTACACAAGAGGACTTTGATGGGGCCTTCCAGAAGTTGTTGGAACAGTAAAATGTGCATTACATCTGGAGGAGATTACTTCAAAGGGGACTTGAGTTTCATATGTGTGTACTATCAATAAAAGTGCCGATATGAAAAAAGTCTGGAAACTTATTTAAGGAACCTCGTATTTCACAACACTTAGGCCTTATCAGAGGTTTCTATTTTTTGACAATCACAAGGGCAGGGTTTGACACAGGGTCGGTTTTCAACGTGGGGGAAAATTCAGATACTCAGAAAGGAACACTCTGCATTTAGACAAAACTAAAAATTGCCTCCATCTCAAAAGAAAAATGAATAGCATAATAATTGTATTTATTCATTTCAGAATTTTGATACGTGCACCGAAATCCCCGGTAACAAAGCGACGGCTGGCATTTGTGATAAAAGTTGCGTCTCTTTGTACGTCTTTATGGTTCTCTTCTTCATCACTGATTTGATCGGAACCATCGATATTGTTCCCACCTACCTTATAATGATCAGGTAAGACAGATGTTTGCACTTTTTACTTCCAACCTGTTTTCATTGTAAACCAATCATTTTACTCTTACAACCTCTAAACCTGTTCGTAATTTAAAGCCAATAAATTTTTAAATTCTTATTGTTTAATTTTCTTCACTTTAGTGTTTATATATGTGTGTGCGTGTATGCGTGTGTGTGCGAGTATGCGTGCGTGCGTGCGTATGTTATACGACATAATCATGTTGACACACTAGTTCCCATTAGATCAAAGAAGTTAAGCAACAATGAGTCTGGCTAGCGTTGCGTGGGTGACTAATTAGTAAGACCAGGTGCTCTATAGCTCTGAAACCACACTGTTCTTGGGCAATACATGTTGCATGAAATAATGCAGTGCCCACAACCATTGAGAGTAAAGGGATTCTCGGGGATATAAATCTATGAATAAAAATACAAGATGGCAACCTGGGAGTTTTCTCTTATTGGATTCAACATTTTTTTTTTTTTTTTTTTTTTTGGCATAAGGTCAGGAAAGTGTGATTTCAAAAACCAGCACTCAAAAGGAAGAATACTTTGTCCAAACAAAGATTTCTTTGGTAGCCCTGTCGGCATTTCCCGATAGGGGCGTCTCAAACGATTAAATTGCTCCTTCTAAAAGGGCGGCAAAGCAAAGGTGGGCCTCCTAGAACTGCACCGAAACATAGCTCAGATTGACAGAAAACAAGCGATCCAAAAAAAAGGGCATAAACTCTGTCGGTTTGATTTTTAGTGTTGTATAATATTCCCTTGCTGTTTGCTGGAATTACATTTTTTATCTCTTCCCCCCTCCCTGAGAATAACAAAATGTCGCATGAATATTAGATGCAGTTTTAAAACGTTATGTATGAGATTATATACGTTACTAAATGCTTCCCAAACACTTTCTAACGACACTCTTACTCAATCTATTTATCTATATATTTATAAAAGTGAAAATGTTTCTGTGTGTGTCTGTCTGTGTACATTTCCCTACGCAATAACTCTAGCAATTTTCAGTCTACAGACTCGAAATTTAACATACAGAGTATTGAGATTTGGGAAAATCTTTGTAATCCGTTTTCGACCAGAAATCTGGCTGTAAAGGGGTCAAAGTTCAGAAGTTGAGAACTCTACCAAACTCCTCCGACAATTTTGGGTCTAAACACTTGAAATTTTAGATATAGGTTACTTGGATATGGATCTAACGTTTTAACTTGATTTGAGCCGAATACAATAAATGTTAAGGGGTCAAAATTGGGGTCAAATTTAAAAAAAAAATGATCTTTGCGGTCTCTAACAAATAACTCAACCAATTTTTTGTCTAAACATTGGAAATTTTACATAAAATGTATTCAGACATAGGACAAGCTTTTTAATCGTTTTTTTTTTCGAAAATTTGGCTGCCAAGGTGTCAAAGTTCAAAAGATTTGGTTTTTGCGGTCTCTAGCAAACTATTCAGCCAATTTTGGGTCTAAAAATTTTAATTTTTACATAAAGGGTATTCAGACATGCAGCAAGCTTTTTTAATCCGTTTTGAGACAAAAATTTGACTGCCAAGAGGTCAAAGTTCAAAGAGTTGATCTTTGCAGACTCTACCATACTCCTCCGCCAATTTTGGATTTAAACACTTGAAATTTTAGATGTAGGTTACTTGGACATGAGTCAAACTTTTTAATATATATATATATATATATGCACATAAAGTTATGAACAGTACATAGGGCCCAAGCAAAGCCGGGCTGTACTGCTAGTACAGTAATAATGTAGTAATATTGAATGCTGTTATGTATTTCACTAATATAGCAAGGATAATGTAAATACATTTTAATTTTGTACTGCAAAAATATTTTAATCAAAAGCTTGTTTACATTGTATTTGAAGATGACAATATTGCAGTCAGCTGGGAGGCAGGACAGCAGAACAGAATTCCACAGGCAGGCAGTTCTAGGAAAGAAGTTTTGAAAATGTGCATTTAGATTTAGGTGCAGATAGAATGGGGGAAATTGTTGATAGTTGTTATAGCTAGATGAGTGTTTATGGTGAATGTTTTTCAGAATGGAGGCATAGGTTGAATCTCAGACAAAAACTTGCCATAAGAATAAGGATAGATCAGAGATAGATTTAAGTACAGCACAATCACGCTGACACACCGGTTCTCACCAGATCACCGAAGTTAAGCAACGTTGAGCCTGGCTAGTACCAGATGGGTGACCATTTGGGAAGGCTAGGCACTGTATGTACCTTCTGGGAAGGTTGGGTATGGGGCCAGCACCCTCACTCTGAATACAAGAACTCCTTGCTGCAAAAGCATCTACAAACTTGTGGATGGCCTATGCCCCTCCAGGGGCTCAAAGCTATGGATGTATGGAGAGATAGACTCACATGGTCACTCCTGTGAAAAAGAGGTTGCAGGGCCGAGAAAAGGACATTGTCTACTAGATTTCGTCCACTTAAATAATCAAATTCTACACAATTTCCACCACTAATGATCGCTGTTGTCTTACTGACCACCTTGCATTCATTAACCGTTATCCTCGAGTAGTTCTCATGCCTTGATAAGCAGTGACTTTCTTAGCAGATAAATGATTCTATATTTTCACTCTATATTTCTTAACTGTTACTTTAACCTTCTTTAAATGAGTTTCAGATCCTTTTGTTTGTCATTTTCATCGTTTGTTATGTTTGAAAATACTCCCGACCAACCACCCCTGGCAGCAAAACCTCACCCCTTTACTGTAGATATCTTTAGATGTCGAAAGAATTTGTACTCTGATAGCTTCTTTCCTTGGACCGCTTACCTTTGGAATGCCCTTCCTGCTGACTGTTTCCTCCAACTATACCAACATGTTAAAATTGAAATGTTGTGTGAACAACCACCTTACTGCTTATCTTCCCACCCAGGTTGACTCCTATAAATCTGGCCCCTACCACAGTAGCCCCTTACTCGTAAGTGACAATATGCTTTGTTTGGGTTGAATAAGATTTAAAAAAAACAAAAAAAGAAAGAAAGAAAAAATAATGACCAACTCTTCAATTTAAATTTGTTAATCTGATAATGAAATAAGGCAGAGATCCTTCTAGACTGAGATAATTTTGTTTTGTTTTGTTTTTAGAAAGTAGTCGTTGAGTTATGAAGTTAGAACCCCCGCTCCATTAATAATCAAATAATTATTATAATTAAAAGGGAATGTGCACTTCCCTAGAAAACAAAAGAAAAGGAATGAAAATGTTGCTGTGGAATGACCCAGAAGCGAAACTCACAAAGCTGTGTTGGTGTCTCATGCCAGGATGGAAAAAAAAAAAAAACGATGATGATGATAGCAGTTTTAACAATATGAATGAATTCAGAATTAAATAACGAAAAAAAAAAAAGAAGTGATATACTGTAGAAACGAAACCACCAAATCAAACCAGAACAAACTAGAAACTGATTAAATGTTGAGTAAAAAAATAACTTTAAAAAGCTTCTCTTCCTTTCTTTCTTCTTCCCTCCCCCCCCCCCCCCGCGTTTATAAAGAGAATTAGCATTTTTATATCAGGAAATCTTGTGAAAATTAACCTAATATTTTGCTTCTTTTTTTTCCTCCATTCAGGACCCAAACTGAGAAAGACAAAGCTGTTGCCATGGGATTTGGCTCTTTTATCTTATCAGCTTTTGGTAAGTGCTATCATTTTCATGACAATCATAACTCCAGATTGTATTTCTAGGTTAGGATTTGGCAGCGTGGTGCATGGAGAGAGAAGAGAATGAGAATAATACCATGGATGTGTAATGTCAGTCTTAAAGATAGGCTTGGATCTGATGATCTGAGAAGAATATTAAATGTGGATAGTAGAAGGATATGTGTGCAGAATAGATTTAGTTGGTATGGCACTGCTGAACGAATGGATGAGAGTTCTTGTATTAGTAGATGTAGAACAGTTGGGGTAGCAGGTTCACTTCATAGGAGTAGTACCATATTTTCTTCATCAAATTCTTTATGCACTCATGACCAAATGAAAAATAAACTTTCACTAAATATATATATTTTTTTAATCCCTCTTTTCTTGTTCGTCTTATTCAATTCAATATAAAACCTTTATGAAAACCTGTGCATTTTCAACTTTGGAAAAATATTAATTTGTTTGTTTCAATATTTCACATCCGTCCATGTGAAATCATTCTCTCAGATGGCAAAGAAACTTCTAATAATTTTCTTAATACAAACATAATTGTTCGTATTATTTGGATTCATCTGACTACTGTTCTCATCTTGTGTGGCATCTTCATAACGTTTCAGTCGATGTGTAACCTTATAGAAGGCGTTCTCATTTCGTTCTTCCTCTCGTCAGTCAACCCCATCGAAGTGCCAAATAAATAAATGAAATACTTTTAACGCACTTTTTTTAGAGACACTTTTATTTCCTGTCTGTGCTTTCCATTCTATATAACAAATTTATACAGGGCTGCCACCAGCTAGCAGGAATACATTGTCGTCTGCTCTCTGCTCCTGCTTTTCATGTCCTCATGTCTTTCCCACGTCATTCTCTCTGTCTTCCTGCTCTGCTGCTATCTCTGTGTGACGTCACCAGTCCTGCTATCTCCTACTGCTCGTCTCTCTATTTTACTGCAGAACTGTTGTTTATGCGACGTCGCCACACATTATGGTACAGATATAACCTCCAACCTTCTTTAGTTGCATCTTGTCAAACTTGGAATCTTTCTGTTGAACTCCGTAATTTGCGCGGAATTCCGAACATAACTCTTTATTTAATTCACGGGGGTAGCATGCTCTCATTCCGTCATCCATGACTGGGTAGAAGTCTTAAATAATTCACAATTGTATTTTTAAGTGTCGCCTGCACTGAGGATTGAACCTTCAACCTCCAGAAGAGTGTAACTTTACAACTGAATTTTTATGACATACTTAATCCACTACACTACATGTCATTGCAGAAAGATTCCCAAGTTTAACATGATCCACCTGAAGAAGGTCGGAGGTTACATCGACCGAAACGTTGTGAAAATACCACTCAAGATGAGAAGAGTAGTCTGAATGGTCAAAATAATACGAATAATCAGTACTCATCTAAAAAAAAATCAGAAATGTAATAAATAATTGTTGTTATTTGTGTTAAGCAAAATTAACCAGCACTCATGTCAAAACGAAGCCGTTCAATAATTGTGACAGTCAAAAGGTGTCTTAAAGATGAATCGCTATTGAAAGTTCCTTGAATATGTTTTCATAAGAAAACAGGTTGCTTGTTTAGACGCCAAACAACTTTTCAGAAAGTCACTCGTCTGAAAAGAAACTCCAAGAAAGGAGGATTAGACTCAAAGCAGCTGTCCCTAGTTATCACCTGTTTGACAGAGGGCAGTGATATAAATGAGAAAATCCACAGTAAAATTTGATTTGATGTTTTGCGTTTGGTCAGCTTTCACATTGCAGTCCCATCTAATCATGGATCTATCATTGCACTGCAGTTGGGTGATCTTTTTTACCACTCAAAATCATTTAATCATAATAACATTTGAAACATACACTGCATATGAATAGAAAGAATTCACCCACATCTTTGAAAACATTATTCCATAAGTTTATTTGAGAAATTTTAGAAAACCAAATAATCTAATATATAAAAGGCTATATATCTGTCTGTCTGTCTGTCTCCATATTTTCAACTTCTATCTCTTTTAAAACTCAAAGTCTCAGAGCAGCGCTAGGAGCCTCAAATGATTGGATTTTTTACGGACCGTTCTTTTATGGCTCTTAAGGCGATTGAAATAGTTTTTAAGGGGTCAAAAATGGGTCAAAATTGAAAAAAACCGTTAAACATTTTGTATATTCATCTTAGTTTATTTTTAATTTTTAATCAGTTTATATGCGCGTCATGTTGATATAGTGGTAATGTCACCAGCTTTGAATGCTACCGTTTCAGTTTCAATTCTAGCTGATGGCACCTAAATACTTTTGTTTTTTACTTTTGAAATCACTACTCTATAATAATATACATGAAATCTGAACAAATTAAAGTATAATATTTAAGCGTATTTTACAACCGGGCAAATTCTTTTTTTTTTTTCTTCATCTTGCTGGTGGTATTCATCACGGGGGGGGGGGTGAAAAATATGCATGTGACTGTTGCTTTAAAATTTGAATCTGTGAATAAATTTCTCAAATAAACTTTTATTTGATGTAAAATTAAATAGAATGAAAATCGAAAATTTGTATCTAGACCTCCTTAATAGTGCTTAATTGTCCCTGAAAAATCAAATTGCTCTACTGTAAAGCATACATCACATATTTGGAATCACTAAGTTAAATAGAATATTGGTGAATATAACACTTAGCTTTTGTTTTAATGAAAAACAGCATAGAGAGTTTATCTATATTTCTTACCTCTTGAAAATGGGGGATGCCCCCGAAAATATTTGAGGAAATATACCAAGATAAATAAGTATTTATTGAAAATTATTGAACTCTTTAAATTATTTATCATTATTTATTTATTTATCGGTTTCCAACGACTGAATAATTCCTGCATTGACAAGCCTTCAAACACATCTTTTTATCCAATAAACAATGCTTCAAGCAAACTACAACATACTTCTTAATTTTTATTTTGTTCTAATCCAAAGTGTTCCATTTTGGGGTAGCTGGATTTTCCCCACGACCTTGTGCTTTATTCTGCCCTTATGAAGAGGCAAGTAAAAATGTACATGAAATTTCATCTAATGTTATATATATAAATTTACTTTACATAATGAATAACAATTTAAAGCAAGCACCATAAAATATATTTGAAAATGTTAAGAATTTGAAGCATGAAATCTTTTACCAAAATGACCAGATTTGGTAATAAATATCGCCAAAATGAGTTGATATTTCATAAAAGATTAAATCAAAGTAACAAGATATAAAGAGGGATTACAGAAATCTTTGATAAACTATATATTTCGAGGTAAGCTCTCTTTATCAAATTGCATTTCGAATCTGAAAATTATATGGTCTTAAGCACTCATGGTATCGTTTTCATTTGCATCAATGCACTCGATAGTATAGTTGCCCGCAGTAAATAGATTTAAATATTTGAAATTATTAAATAATTCCTGTTAAATTTATTATTGTTATTTTTATTTATTTTAAGTTATTTGATAGGTGTTATATTAGTTTTAATTATTTGTTATTATTAGTGTTGAGGCGATTCATCTGAATAAGGAATTGGAAAAAGCAGAACTTTTGGGGGTATCAGAACCGGAAAACATAACGTCTATTTTCCAATGCTAAAAACGAGTCCTCTAATTGTTTATGCTTTGGTTTTACTTTGTTCAAAACTTAATGTTCCATTGCTAGTACTTAAGAAAAAACGATAAATGTCTATTGATTTTAAACTGCCAGTAAACCTATAGACCTAGATAAACCTATAGATCACAAAAAAAGTATTTTACGTTTGCAAAAATACATGCATGGGTTTTTATGGTAATCTGAAAAGCAAATAATAAAACAAACAACTTTACAACTTCATATTTTAAAAGAATTGGAATCAGTGATTCTATTGGAATTTAAAATAGAATCGGTAATTGTATCGGAATTGAAAAAAAAATATGGAAATCGTCCTGACACTAGTTACTGTATTAATTTATTCAAATGTTAAAATTCACATTCGATCCGTTAATGTGTGGTAAAAGCTAGTGTTGGGATGATTAATCGTAATCAGAATTGGGAAAAATATTGGAATCGTCCCATCACTAGTAAAAGCCAATTTGAACGACAATAGCATCTTTGGGTATTTCCAAGAACTATACAAACGTTTAATATAAATTGGGTATAAAAGTTATAGCATAGCGAAGGAAGGAGTGAAAAATATAAACAAGCATGCATATTGAAATAAATGAAACGTTGAGAGAATAGAAGGGTCACCAATTAGCAAGTGCTTACTAAAAACATGGACAGAGTTTTGTGAATGAAAATTGAGAAAAACGAAATTTTATAACAAAACATTTTTATATCTAAAAGTTTTAAGAATATAAAAGTTATTTTCAGTAGGTAAGTGTTCATTTATGCAAATTCATGTTCGGTGAAAAAAGTTGAGTTAGTAGTGCTTTTGGAAGTGAAGAGGAGAGCGAATTCCAGCAAAGAAGCAGAGAAAGAAAGAGGGTAGCTATTCAAGCCATTTGCTTTTTTTGTGTTCATCCGGATCGCATCTCAATCTTACTACAGATGATCTTTTTTTTAATTGAATATTCAATATTAAAGTGGTGTGCAGAATAAAGGGAAGATAATCATGTAAAAAAAATGTTTTTCTCTCTTTTTGTCTTTTCAGCTTTTTTGCCTGCACCCCTTCTGTTTGGTAAATTCATTGATATGGCCTGCATTATCTGGGAGAGCGACTGTGGCATCCAAGGATCCTGCCAGTTCTACGACATTTCCATGATCAGGAGACTGTTGTTCATACCATTGCTGAGTGGCCGCTTTTTGGCTTTCTTACTGATTCTCATAGCTTTTTGGTTTGCCAGGAAAACTCCTCAGCCCGGTGACACCTTCCATACGCAAGTGGCTCAAGCCATGAAAGCCGAAATGGAAACGACAAGTTTATGATGAGTTGGCGCCAGGAATTTAAGTTTATGAATTTTCAATACGTTAGGGCAAACTGAAGAAAAAGAGGAACTTTTGTGATATTATCGAAACCCACCCAGGATACTGGAATTAGTTATTTAAATGACAATGTTACAAAAAAAAAAAAAAAAGAACGAAAATAATTGAAAACTTTTCAATCAACAAAATCTATTATTTGCTGAAAGTAAATACAAAAACTTTTTATAGGTATGGATGGCCTCAATAACCTGCAACGTTTCTCCACCTCTCTTGAATACCATCCCAGTCTAATCCATGATGACCCCATGAAATTGTAAATTCACAATCCTTTTTGAAATCCATCTGGATTCGATACAAATAAATTTTGGTCTATGTACACTAAATATTAGTCACAGATGCCCAACAGTCTTTGTTTTATCACCGTTAATGATATGCAGGGAACACTTTGGTAATTGTCTCATTAGTAAAAGGTGTAATTCTGAATGAGCTTCACAATCATTACACCCCTTAAACCTCAATAGTTTTAGTTTTGGGGTTATCTCAAAGATAATGACTACCAAAACAGATTATTTTTTGACATCACAACAAAAACTAGATGCTAAGGGATGAATATGTCAGTTATTGGAAATTTTGCACATTGTATGCATTGTATGATTGAACCAGTAATCGAGACAAAGACTGTTGAACACTCATGACTAAAACTTGGTGGACAAGTCAAGCATAGATTGAAGTTTATTTGTACCAAATATGGTTGGATTGCAGAAAGATAGGTAGATTTTATTAATCATTCCATGAGTGAATTTTGGAGAATTAACCCTGCACTAAACCGACAGCGACACTAGAATTTAAAGACATATTTTTTCATACTCTTGTTTACCCTAAGACAAGGCATATTGCCACTTGGACATGAAGGATTACTATTTAGTACAATGTCTACAGGGGCACTCTGTAGGGAGTTGTCTGTTCACATTGCATTTAAATTTCTGCATGTTAGTACAGTCAGAGAAGCAGGAAACAGGGAGGGAATTCTAAAGTTTAGTAGTTTGAGAGTACAAAACTATTAGAGTAGAAGGCTTTCCGGCATCTAGAAACGTCAACGGTTAAGGGGTGGGATTTTTTTGCTTGTTGAGTTAGTCGGTATTATCTACGTTGAGTGGGGTGGGGGGTAGCGGTGCTATGAGTTCGTCAGAGCAAATTCCATTTGTAAAACAGGCACAGGAGTGTAACATTGTGGCAGTGATGGGACAGAGGTTGGAGCTTGGTTGATAGTGTGGGACCTATTAGATGGAAGATTCTTTTCTGGGCACATGGAAAAACTAGTAGTAGATACACCAGCCATGATCTGGCAACAATATTCCATGTATGGGCGAATAGTGACTTTGTAGAGATATAAAGTATTGTCAGATGTGCATAGTTTTTTAGCACAGTTTATCTGGTACTGGCCAGGCTCAATATCGTTGATATTCAGTGATCTAACATGATTACGCCACACACACACACACACACACACACACATACATATATATATATATATATATATATATATATATATATATATATATATATATATAATTTGAGGTTGCTATTTTTCAAAGATAGGGTTACCAGTGAAATATAACGAGATTAATACAAGAGTGCTCAGTGCGGAAGTAGAGCAAGTTACATTTTCAATTTGTCTTTACACAAGCAATCATTTATTGCTACACAGTCATGAGCATGTTTCGGTCTTCTAGTTTTCAGTAACTAGAGACCTTTTCAGGAAACAATGCTTATTTTCAAAGCGGAATTCTTAACCTTTGGAAAATAAACGTTGTTGCCTGAAGAGGTCTCTAGTTACTGAAAACTAGAAGACCGAAACATGCTCATGACTGTGTAGCAACAAATTACTGCTTCTGTAAAGACAAATTGAAAATATATATATGCACCCCCCCCCCCAGTCTTTGTTAAGACATGCATTTAGGAGAAGGAGACTCTGATGTAAAAACCTGCGGTCTACCGTATACTCTGTCCTGTGGCAGTCGTTTGCACTGACAAAGGTTAACAGTAATACCAAAAAGTTTGGATGGTTCTACACAAAACTTTCACCATTATAAACAAATCATCTGTGTGGATTTCTGAGCAACTTGGTTGTGGCAGAAGCTCATACATCAAAATCGACAGGAGAGTCCATCATATATATATATATATATATATATATAGAGAGAGAGAGAGAGAGAGAGAGAGAGAGAGAGAATTTTTTTTTTAAAGCCAAAAACAATGCAGAGAAAGACCGGAATCATGAAAGTAAAGAATTGAAAAACAAACAAATGTAGACGGGTATGCTTGAGTAGAGGAGTGCCTAGCCATTTATTCGTCTATCATTCTTCACCTCAATGTATAATTATTTATAACCAATTTGCTGGTATGTCCGGTGTATGTAAAGTCCGTGGGTGGTATGGAACTTTGATTAATTTCGAGAGTAAGGGACCTCTCTTTTTCAAAATAGAAGACAAAAGTATATATATATATATACTTCTCAGTCACGCTCGTGCAATTTCTGAGCAAACATTAATTAGTGTGGATGGAACTGCATATCAGTGTGTAGAATTCTTCTGACTGTTCGATCAGACAATCCTAAGGCCAAAGCATGTTTGCGAGCTGAACGTGTAAGAGACTGAGCAACAGAAAGTCTCACAGCTCAAATACTGTTTGGCATTCGAGCGCAAGGCTTTCCAGGTGGCTTCCTTTTAACTGCCAAACCTGTAGCTCTAAAATTTTCAACCCATAGCTGTATTGATTTTCTATCTGGAACAACATCATGCCGTCCTAATGAAAAGCTATCTGTGTTGCAGTTACAGATTCATCATTTTTCAAAAATATTTCTACATTAAAAGCACGATGTGCACCAGTCCATACCATATTGCTTGATAAGGATACCTGAAAATAATGGCAAGTTATCAGCTAAATCAAAACATCATTGTTACTTGCATAAGTTTTAAATGTGGGAGTTATTTCTGCCACACCCTATATATATATATAT
This sequence comes from Euprymna scolopes, assembly GCF_053919585.1. Classification (NCBI taxonomy): domain Eukaryota; kingdom Metazoa; phylum Mollusca; class Cephalopoda; order Sepiida; family Sepiolidae; genus Euprymna; species Euprymna scolopes. The sequence goes on from NC_136496.1 coordinate 87,017,747, forward strand.
ATATATATATATATATATATATATATATATATATATATATATATATATATATATATATATATATATATGATAAGAACAGAGTTGTAAAGTAGAAATTTACAAAAAGTTTTTATTATGTGATTGAAGTTTTTATTATTCGGCAAAATACTCCAAAGCTGGTACCTAGGTACTCCTTAATCCGCAGAGTTTCAAAGAATGCAAATTCTTAAATTCTTCTCATCCGAGGAAAAATAGCAAAATAATCCAATAGTCAGGCTAAAAAGTTTTTGAACATTTCTATGTATTTGCTGGTTGCTGCATAGGATGAAACCAAAAGTTTTTATGATTTTTAGTCACAAAACTTAAAAAACATAAGAATATAAAAATATAAATATGAAAAACAGCTCATGTGGACAGTTCATACAGAGTTCAACGTTAAAATAAAAATATAACCACCCGTAATTAAAAGAATCCAGTGTAATGGAGATTATTATTTGCAGGTGAATGAACCAGTGTGTGTGTGTGTGTGTGTGTGTGTGTGTGTGTGTGTGTGTGTGTGTGTGTGTGTGTGTGTGTGTGTGTGTGTGTGTGTGTGACAAAAAGTCTATATTTCAAATTCCAAGATGTTGTTCATCTTACTATTTATTTCTTTCAGCATGTTAAAATGTCCAATTCTTGAGAGCACCTGTTTCATAGCACAGAAATAATCATATAATTATTATAATAATTTAATATTATCCACCCTGGCTCATCAGAAAAATAAGAACTCATTATCTCTAAAAAGAAAAGAAAAAAGAATTTGGGCATGATTACATAAATCCTAAAAATCCGAAGAGTAATTGAAATTGTGTTTTCTTGAAATTTGGAATATAGACTTTTTATCATTTATTTGTATACTAGCGTGGGTGGCCGGCGTTGCCCGGGTGTTTGGAGGTTTGTGTTGAGTAAAATAAAAAAAAGAAGAGTGGTAGTTGGCAGGCAGGCTTGAACCCGTACCGCAAAGGAAAAAAAGAATGTGTAAAAAAAAATGTCTTTGTCCTTGCGCCCATTGCCAAGCCGGAAGTGGCGAAGGTTTAAGTTAAGGCTAGTCAATCGAAAAGAGGGGATGACTTTCGAAAATATCGGCGAAAAAAGTGACCCCCCCCTCCCTGTAGAAAAGTGCCCAGTTGACGATGAAGGAATTAATGTTTTTAGCTAATTTTTCGATATTTGTCGTCAGAAGGGTCGAGCTTCAAAACGATACCCATCTCGCGAAAATCCGTTGCCTCTGTCGAAAGTTTTAGGGAGACATATATACATACATACATACATACATACATACATACATACATACATACATACATACATACATTTAAACAGACAGGTGAGATTTATATTATAGATGCTCTGTATTTATATTTAACATTGAGTTTCATAAATAAAAGGACTGATCTAACTAAAGGGCAAAATATAATTGAATAAGCATATTTTTCCAATAAACATATGTGTGTGTGTGTGTGTGTGTGTGTGTGTGTGTGTGTGTGTGTGTGTGTGTGTGTGTGCGTATATTAATAGGGTTCTATTCGAAATATTCAGAATATTTATTAGGATTTCAAATATTCAAATCAAGTTTTCAATCTTAGTGTTTATTTATACATTAATATAATTTTATGATTATATTAATGTATAAGGTAACACTAAGACGGAAAAGAAATCACTGAAAAAGACTAATCGATTGTCACTGCTGAATTAGTACTATCAGATTGGGCTAGTGATTAGGAGAGCTGGAGTAACACACAAGATAATAGGTTATTAAGGCCTTCCATAACTAATACAGATCTGATTTTTCTAAATAAATTCTTTTAAGAAGTATCCGACATTTTACAGTGTGGTGGGTTTATGCCGAAGTGCAATACACATACACTTGCAGTGAAACTCGGCGTTGCTCGGGAAAATGACCTTCAACTGATAATACTAAAATATGAAGATTTTCTCTCATATATTTCTTAGGTGATTTATGTGTGACTGGTTGCTTCATGGCAATGGTTTACTTAAACTTGGCTGAGCGATATCAAAAGAAGAGAAAAGAAGAAGTGAAAAGGTCAAACATCTAAATAGAAATAACTGCTAGAAAAAAATATTTTGAAGACTAGCTCTACTCACTCGATGTTGCCTGGGATCCATTATGTTTAAATTTGTCTTGTAAATATTTCTAAAGTTCAGTATCTAAATTTAAGAAAGCAAATAAGGAACACTAATTCCTACTAAAAGAAAAGAGTTATTCCCCTTAGCGGATTTTGCTTTTTACAGTGTTTATTTAAAAATATCTCCATATTAGAAAACTACCGAAATAGATTGAGTATACTTTTTTAATAAATTGTAACAAATTTAGTTTATTTTGTTGCTAATAACATGGTACAACAATAAAAAATAAAAATAAAAGTTTGATTTGTCAGTCTAAATACTATTTAAATCCAATTTTTAAAATACGGCCAACAATTTTATATATTGAAAGAATAAAAGAAGAAATTGTTTATATGAGTTCAAAATATTCGACTAGAAAAGATAATAACTGTTAATTGGATAGTTTAGCTCAAAGTTTTGATTCAAACCACTTAGGTGAAAAAAAATGATTGGACATTCTTAATAATTTTAAAGCTATCACAGTGTATGAGATCTGTGCATATTTAGAAATAAATCTGAGAGAAGAATGGTTCATTTCTTATGATCTGAGAAAAAAATATTTTATCCTTTGACCTTGAGTGACCTTCATGGTCAATACATGGTAACCTATTACACAAGTTTATTCAAAGTTCATGTTCAGTTTATCATGAGAACAGAAACAACTGACAAGGGAAATAAAATATATAGTGAACACTTTTTTGTATAAATGACAAAAAAAATTAAACATATATACACTCATGTTTATATATATATATATAGTCATCCACAGACTGTTTTGCTGCATCACAGCTCTTCAGTACAGCAAGACTAGCAACTATCTCAGACCAAGATTGAAACTCAACTGTCTAAGTGACAGTTGGCGCTTCTAACCATTACGCTATTTGGCTGCTACTAAGATGGGTATATAAAATTACAAGACTAAACATTGTCCAAATGTTTAAGTTCTATTTGTTTACACAAAGAGCATTGTTCTAATATGCTAGCAACAGTTTGTTATTTCACTGCTTAATTTGCTCAACACATATTATGTTTTGCTATCTCCGGTTAAACCAGATTCCGTACTGACATGAGCATTTTCATGACAGTTTTCTGAGCTTTACTACTTCTCTGCTGACTCATGATAAATTCGAAACAAGCGTTTGTGTTTGTGACGCCATCACTAAAAGATTGCCATACATGGCTAATGTGCTCCCTCTATCCGGTTTTTTTTTTTTTAACAGAGCCTCCTCCCCTTTCCTAGATTCATTCCCTTCATCGTGGCTGAGAAATTCCATCTATCCTCTGTATGGAATATCTAACAAGTATTAACTCTTGACCAGAGCCGACCTGGAACTATGCAACACAAGCTTTATCTTCTTGGGGCATTACACATGCCCATTTACTTGAATACATACAGCACCTAGTATTTCTAAATGGTCATCTAACCGGTACTGGTCAACTGGTCAGAGTGAATATATATAGTATATATACATATATAATAATGCTCCAACTGTTTAGTTTTCTGAGGAACGTATAAACTGTCTCTAAAGTGTTGTTTGGTGTTTTTCACTGTTGAATAAAACACGTGTAAGACACAATAAAATATTATGAAAAAAAATAATATATATTTGGTTTTGGAATGTTCACTACTGATATATATGTGTGTGTGTGTGCGCGCTTACACGTGTAACAAAAGAGTACTATTCAAAATATTTAAAACATGTTAGAGTTTTAAATAGTAAAATTTCTATTAAAATTATGTATCAAATTTTAGAGTATATCAAAAGTATATTATTTTAATTTATCAATTGAAATTTTCCTTAAAATAAATACACACACCCACATATTATATGTGTGCGTGTACGCTTTTGTGTATATTTTCTATTCTTTAAGCATACAAATTTTTTTTTAATCAAAAGTACTCTGTGTTTGACTTTAGAATCTAGCAAAATGTTTATATATATATATATATATATATATATATATATATATATGATGAAAATAATGGAAATAGTATTCCGACAAAATAGAGAAAATAAAAAAGGAACAAACCGTATTATGTGTTCACCAACGTTTCGTCTTTATTTCGAGACTTCCTCTGGGTGAATGAGATTAAGAAACCAAAAAATATACCAGTACAAAAAAAAAATACAACCAATATATATATATATATATATATATATATATATATATATATATATATATATATTGGTTGTATTTACCCGGCAATTCTCGGGAATTAAAGAAAAAAATGATTAATTTGTTTACAAAGAAATGGAAATCAATTTTTGCAATTTGAATTTCATAATAATTATTTTTTTGTGAAACAGAATTTTTTAAAGTTTAGTTTAATACTTGAGGTTCTAATCAATTGAAATAAAAATGTGTAATTAATATAGAAACTTTAATATTTTAAACTATAACATGTTTTTAGATATTTATTTTTGCAGAACTCAAAGGAAGCAACTCATTACATAATAATTATTTCTCTTTAATGTTTAACAATAAAAAAAAAAAATGAGGAAAAATATCTGCACTTTAAAAGTCTTCATAACCGGAATAAATATTTTCAGAAAAACGAAACAAAAGATAAATATCTTCATGCCAATAAGTCGAAGGAAAAAAAATGGGCTAGTCAAAATCAAGTATTGATATGTCAAACGGATTGCTATTTCAGACTGACTGAAAATCTGGCAAGATAAGAACGGGTGATTGAGCGATTGCGACTGACTGAAAAAATGAATATATTCTGTTCGTTTTCTTTTCTTTTTACGTTTCTAAATTTTTTAGATGAGGATTGATAATTTGGATTATTTAGATTATTCAGACTACTGTTCTTATCTTGAGTGTTATTTTTACAACGTTTTGGTCAATCTAACTGCCGACCTTCTTCAGGTGTATCTTGCCAAACTCGGGAAATCTTTCTGTCTAACTCGGGAATCTGCACAGAATTTCAAACAGTACCCTTTATTTAATCAACAGAAGTAGCATGTTCTTGCTCCGTCAACAATCGCTGGATAGTAATTTTTAATTGCAATTTTGGGTGTCGCCCAGCACTAAAAATTGAACCTTCAACCCACAGAAGAGTATCATATACAATTGAATTTTTCCAAGTATTTTTTATCTGACAATTCTAGTGTGAATTTTGAGATCGTTAAACCTATTCTTGTATTCTGATCTAAAAGCAAGAATAGGTTTAAGGATCTCCAAATTAAATAAAGATTTCTGCTCGAAATTTCGTGCGGATTTCCCCAAGTTCATTAGCAAGATTTTTCGAATTTGACAAGATATACCTGAAGAAGATCGGAGGTTATAAAGACCGAAACATTGTGAGAGTGACACCTAAGTCCGGATAGTCCAAATAATATAAATTCTTTTCTTTTATTTTATATTTGGATGTTTGGTTGTCTTCGAATATAGTGCCATGCTAAACCCGTTTTTTCAACTGCCAGTATACTTTGAATGCTGAATCAACATTTGGTTCAAGCGGAATTTCATTGACTTTTTATGTAAAAGAAAAATGCAATAAAAATTGAAATGTACAATATTTTATTATTTTACTTTGAAATCAAATTAATACATTACTAAGTAATTTTTTTTTTCATTTCATTCTTGTCCGCCTCAAGCAAGGCACATTGCAAGAGGCTACTATTTGATACCATGTGTACAAGTAAGATGAGCAAGATGTTTTTTTGCATTACATTTAAATCTTTGCATAGCAGTACAGTCAGAGAAGCAACAAGAAGGGAAGGAATTCCAACGTCTAGCAGTCTGAGGGAAGAAGCTATTAAAGTAGAAGGCTTTCCGATATCTACCTACCTCTACAGTGAAGGGGTGGGATTTTGCTGCTTGTCAGGTTTGTCAGGGAATAC
>NC_136496.1:87026239-87126239 GCF_053919585.1 Euprymna scolopes
TAAGCATAGTTTACAATCAAGCTGTGCCGGACGCCCTGCTAGTAAAAAACAATAAGTTTTAAGAAGAAATTTAAATCCAGGGAATCTTGATTAATAAGTGTCTAATGGACCAAATTCAGTGCAAATCTAAAATATTTGAATTTTCAAGTGGAATGTTGCGCTCATATTATGTCTCCTAAAACTTTTTTTAAATACTCCAAAGAAACCGTAATTTGAAGTAATTATTTATTATAACTATTTTTGTAAAATTGCTATATGAATAAGACGGCCCATTCGTTTTGGTTGAGCAGTTGGCAGTTCCCTGTAAATAGATGGCCTAGTTAATGGATAACCAGCACAGTTTTATATTGGAGTCAAAGTCTAACATACATTCCATATAAAATTGACTCAGTCGAATCTATGCTAATAAAAGAGACATGCATCTATTCGTGTGACTGCTTTCTTCTATTTTTGGATCATTTGACCTACAAACGTAAAATCTGATAACAATAAACATCTACCTGTGCAGGTTGTTATACAAAGAAGGTGGCCTCCCTATACCATGCTAGAAAACTACTCACATCTGATAGTATCCTGTATTTCAACAAAGCCACCATTCACATAGAGTATTGCTGCCACATCTGGGTTGGTGCATATTCCACTAGTTTTTCCCTCTTAGACAGGGTCCAAAGAAGAGTTTCCAATCTAATAAGTCCTGCACTATCAACTAAGCTTCTACCCCTGTCCCATCGCTGCAATGTTGCATCCCTGTGTCTATTTTACAAGTACTTTAATGGAATGTGCTCTGATGAACTCATAGCACTTGTGACCTCTCAAGATAAATATCCCCAACAAGCAGTAAAATCCCATAACTGTTGAGTTCTCTAGATGCTTCTTACATGTTTCTTCTTTAAAATTGCTTCTTAAATGCTTCTTCTTCTTTAAAATTGCTAGCCTATGGAAGTCCCTCCCTATTTCTTGCTTCCCTAACTGTACTAAAATGCAGAAATTTAAATGCAATGCAAACAGACATCTTGCTGCTCAACTCCCTACACAGTGCTCGTGTAGGTATTGTACCCTGGAGTGAATAAGGATAAAAAGCGGGGGGGGGGGCTTATTATTATTTTTCTTTTCCTATAAAGGTTACACAAAGGGGGCATAAACCACCAACTGATATTCTTTTTTCTCGGACTTTAATGCAATGTACACCAGACTCAAATTATAGATTCTAAAAAAATTACTATTGGAATGATCAAACTCCAAAAGCTTAACCATTTTATAAAAACTTGGATTGGATAAACTATTTTTAAATAGTTTTAGACATAACAGAATGTTTGTAATCAATTAAAAATATTTGGAAACCTACTTTCTTGCGCCTTTTATGGGGACCCCTAAAGAACATACCATCCTCTCTAGTTTTAAAGCTCTCCTAACATCATGAAACAAAATCTTCTCTAAGCCATATATAGACTAAATATATTCGAAAGTTTCTATTCTTTTTACCCTTCCCCCCCCTCTCCCGGTATCTCGTATTCTTTAAAAACGTCATGAACCAATTTGTAAGACAAGAGTAGTGTTTTACAATAGCTAATTTTTAAACTTTTCCTGGGACGCTGAACTAAATCTAAAGTGAATAATATCTTTAATATTTTTCATTGAAGTGGAAGCTGTTAACAGATAAGTTGCTTAATTGTTATATGTATTCTGTTTTATTCTAGATAAATGTGAATTATCATTTATATTTATTGCAGTTCTTTAATTGATATATTTATTATTTGGCTTGTTTTATTTAGTTAACAGATTTTCTTGCCGATGCATGTATTCATTAAATCTAGCAAATTGATTTGAAATATAGCATAAATGGATTCGAAAATTCTATTTATTTTCAGTTAGTGAGAGGGGAACCTATCACCATAATTTCCCTTAAACATGTCAATTGGACTTAATAAAGTATATTACTTAATATTATCTTTTTTTTTTTTTTTAATGGAGAGTAGACAATGCATGGTGGATTCATTATTGGCAGCTCCTATTATTTTCACTTCTCCTTATTTGTCTCTCAGTTCTCAATCTAAAAAGCTGTATTGTAGGTTGGCAGTATTTGTGTGAACAGTTGCCAGAATGTCGGAAATTTTCTGCTTCTATGTCTATCCTTGTGGTCATGTCACTAGTAAGGGTGTTGGAAGTAAATATTTTATCTGGGCTGACGTTATCCGCCTGATAGTCAGGGACCCGAACCTTTGTTTAACCACTAAGGAGGCTGTCCTATCAGCAGGTGCAAAGTACCGGGGATGCTGTATTGCCATTTCGTGAATGGATTCTGGACCATGCAGTAGCTTCTGGTGGGGCTCCTCGATGTCCTATTAGTGGGTAATTGGTACGGCTTTACCTTATCATGTGCTACAAAAAAATATATTTCTTTTTCTCTCTTACTTTCCCTCTCTGCCAGGCTCAAAGCAAGTCTGTCCATCTATTCCACAAATTCCAAAAAAAACATCATGAAAAGTTTCCAGAAAAAACACATGATTAAACCAGGATCTTCAACTTCCAATGTAGACCCCCACTACCATGTCTCCTTCTCCAACATCAGGGGTCTACGTTTTAACCTTTCAGAGGTTGAAACCCAATTACAGGAGAATAAAACAGACCTATTATTGCTAAGCGAAATTGGCATTGGACCGACATTATCCCCAGAAGAGTTTGGAATTAAATGATATATTAACATCCCATCTGACTTCCAAGATCGCCATGGGCATGGATTATGTGCCTACATTACAGATGGCTTTTCATGTGGTAGGGACATCTTCAAAGAAGATCCTAAATCAACTTATATGTGTTTCCAAGTTGCACTTGCTCACTTGACTGCATTCATATTTGCCTTCTATCGCCCCCACAACAGTGGAGTTACTATCTTTAAGAGCATATCTGAGAAAATTGACCACATCCTATCTGTTCATCCTTTGGCTAACATTCACGCCTGTGGAGACTTCAATGTTCACAATATGGATTGGTTAACCCACTCAAACAAGACAGATGATGAGAGGAGGTTCTGTCACAATTTCTCCATTGCTTATGACCTTACTCAGATTGTCACAAACCCACCCGTGTGCCCGACACTGATGGTCAGTATGCAAGTCTCCTAGATCTTTTCCTCACAACTTGCCCTGATCTATGTTCAATTTCTTTTGTCTCCACTGGGATCTTCAGATCACTCTGCTGTATCAGTTAAAATAAAAATGAAATATAAGTCTTCAGACGTACCTCTCCATTGTACAGTATATCGATATTCTATGGCTCACTGGTATAGATTCCGTTCATTTATATCAGATCTACCTCTGCATTCCAAGTTTTAAAAGGATATGTCCTCTATAGTATCAGACCTGATGGAATGGTTAATTGTAGGTATAGACCGTTTCATACCTTCAAAAAAATTCCAGCAAAACCTAACAGTCAGCTGTGGTTCTCTCCGGAATGTGCTGCTGCCATTGTGCACAGAAATCACTTTTTCCATTGCTTCCAACGTAACAGATGTCATGAGACTAAAGACGCTTTCAGGAACCACTGTAAAAGAATACTAAAGAATGCAAGAGAGTTGTATGCTCAGTCCGTTAAATCCAAAGTAGCTGAGCAGCGGCTTGGTTTCCACCAGTTTTGGTAAATAGCAAACAGGATCCCGAACAGAAGCGTATGCTCTATCCCAACTATCATCAATGGACCTGAGATAATCTCGTCAGCATCAGACAAACCCAAACTCTTTGCCAAGAACTTTGCAGCTAATTCTACCCTATGTGACCAAAGCCACCAACCCCTTGTATTTCCTCCTGTATCAGAAAACATGCAATACAACATACAAATATCTGTGCATGATGTTACCAAGCTAATCAAAAACCTTGATTCCAGTAAAGCAACTGGCCGTGACAGCATTCCAATTAAAGTGCTCAAAAAGCTTCAACCAGAACTAGCTCCCATACTTACAAAGCTGTTTAAGCATTGTCTTAAGGAGAATTGCTTCCTAACACCCTGGAAAATCTCATCAGTATGCCCTGTATTTAAGAATTCAGGTGATCGGTTATCTCCCTTTCGGTACAGACCAACAAGTCTCCTGTGCGTCATGAGTAAGTTGCTGGAATCTGTGTTAAATAGACAAGTAGTCAACCATCTCAGCAAAATTAACCTTCTTAGTGACACACAATATGGTTTCAGTTTTGCTAGATCTACAGCGGATGTGCTTACAGTTATTTCTCATAGGATGAACAAAACTCTTGAGGGAGGCTTCCTTTTTAGGGCAATTGCTCTCGACATATCAAAGGCCTTTGATAGGGTATGGCATAAAGGTTTACTTCACAAAATCTCCACCTATGGTATAGCTGGAAATGTCTTTTCAATTATTAAATCATTTCTCTCTGATAGGTTCATAAGAGTAGTGGTTGATTGGCAGAAATCAGTAGCCCATAGTATTAATGCTAGAGTCCCTCAGGGGTCCATCCTGGATTCAACTCTCTTTCTGATCTACATTAATGATCTTCAAAATCACATCCTTACATCATTCATAGACATTTATGCTGATGACACTACCATCTATGACAACACCGTAAACGACCAAGTTCTCTCTGATTCTCTCCTCTGGTCTTGAGCATGTGATACAATGGGGAAAAGGTGACTGGTTACTTTTAATGCATCTTAAACCAAGCTCCTCTCTTTGCATCATCAACGTTCTGATCCCATCTAGCATCAATTGAAATGAATGACACTCATCTTGGGGAGGCTCCATGTTTTGACAAGCTTCTGGGCTTGACCTTTACTCCTGATCTAAAATGGAATATATACATCAAATCCGTTGCCAAGTTCACTGGAAAAATGATGGGTTCCTTCTATCAATCCAGTAGATGTCCACTTACTGATGCAATTCTCTACCTATATAAGAGCCAGGTGCATCCAAGGATGGAGTATTGCTATTACATCTGGGCAGGGGCTGTTAGGAAGACCTTATCTTACATTGACAGAGTTCAGAATAGACTTCGTAACCTAGTGGGGGATGCTATTTTCTCTTCCCTGCAACCTCTTTCTCACAGAAGAGACACTGCGAGCCTATCTCTGTTTTATCATTATTTTCATGGCAAATGCTCGTCTGAGCTCCAATCTATGGTCTCCCCTCACCAACATTCATGAGAAGCATGCATCTAGCTGAGAACTATCAATAATTTCCCCCCTCTTTATCTGTGCCTAAACCTTAATGTAGATTCCATGAACAAAGATTCTTTCTTAGAACTGCGCGCCTGTGGAACTCTCTTCTGTTTATCTGCTTTCCAGCTGACTACAATATGGCCATCTTCAAGTCCAACGTAAACAAGTTGCTTTCCCGACTGCTGGAAAACTTGCTTTTCTGACTGCTGGAAAACTGCTTCTGTGGTATCAGTTTTCAAGAATTCTGGCAAAAGAACTGACTCATTAAATTATCACTCCATTAGCCTCCTCCCGCTTTTTGCCAAAATATTTGAGTCCGTAATTAATCAAACTCCAGTCCATTACCTTACAGCTGCTAAACTCCTGATCGATAATCAATATGAATTTAGGCAAGCCAGTCCCACAGCAGATATCCTAACTGTAATCTCTGAACATATATGCCATTTATTGGACAAAGCAGGAGAGGGTAGAGCAGTAGCCCTCAATATATCTAAGGCTTTCGACAGGGTATGGCACGATGATCTTCTAAGGAAAATTAGATCATATGGTATCACTGGAAGATTACATAATGTAATTAAATTCTATTTATGTTAGAGAAAAATCTAGGTTGTCCTTGATGGTAGTACATCTAAACAATATGATATAAATGCGGAAGTACCTCAGAGGTCTATCCTGGGACTTTTATTATTCCTGACATGACATAAATTTGTTTCTGAGATAGGCATATTTGCTGATGACACCACTCTCTATTACAGGCACAAGTAGAAAACAAATGAACACATATCTAAGGAAATGGCAGAAACACTAGAGAAAGACCTCCAATCTGTAGTGGAATGGGGACAAAAATGAATGGTCACATTGAATGCTGCCAAGACTAAGCTTGTTTCCTTCAATAATTACAAGAAACCTTCTCTCCCCCCAATAGCAATGGCCAAAAACACATTACTTGAAAGTACTTCCTTTAAACTCATCGGCCTAACGCTTACAGGGAACATGACCTGGAATAGATACATTGAAACTATGGCCAAAGCTGCTGTGAAGAAGATGAGCTCTCTCTAATGTGCTAGAAAACTACTTATGCCTGAAAGTATCCTGTACCTTTATAAGGCCACCATTCGCCCATGTATGAAGTACTGTTGTTACATTTGGGTTGGTGCATCTGCTACTTGTATCTCACACCTGGACAGGGTTCAAAAGAGAGTCGCTAACCTGATAGGTCCTGAACTGTCATCTAAGCTTCAGCCTATGTCCCGTCGACGAAATGTTGCATCCCTCTGCCTGTTCTACAAGTACTTTAATGGTGAATGCTCTGACGAACTACAAGCACTTGTACCCCTCGATGTGAATACCCCTGACAAACCCGATAAACAGCTAAATCCCACCCCTTCACAGTAGAGATCCCTATGTGTAAGAAAGCATTCCACTCCAATAGTTTCTTCCCCAGAACTGCAAGACTTTAGAACTTCCTTTTGCGATTCTGTTTTCCCAACTGTACTGACATGCAGAAGTTCAAGTGTAATGTAAACAGACATCTTGTTACTCATCTTTCATATAACTCCTGCAACTTATGTCCCCTATAGTAGCCCCCTACTTCAAAATGGCACTGTGCCTTGTTTGGGGTGAAAATTGAATAAGTATAAAAAAAAAGTTCTTGATTAGCCGTTCCCCTTATATAATCTGATTTACCAAATTTACACTTCTAACGGTTACTATATTGTCCTTTTGACCCCTGTACACTCTTTAACCCTTATCCTCGAGTGGCCTCTGGGCCTTGATAAGTGATGATTCTCTTGTAAAAAAATAAAAAATTTTAAAAAGCCAACGATTACAGTTATGTAATCTATTTTCACACAATTTCTATAGCAATAGTAGTTAGTAGCTTTCAATGATAAAATGCTTAAACGATTAAGAATACATCGTCCCTGGCTTTGATAGAGGTCATCTTGGACCGTCTTTGTGTATAGTCAAGAACCACACCAACGTTTAAGATACATTATGTTATAAAAGTTATTATTTTAGCGAGGGAAGAAAATGCATGCATAATAAAATGAAACATTGAAGTAATAAAAGGGTCACCAGGTATCAATGGTTACCTAAGACATAAACAGGGTTTTATAAATGAAAAATAGAGAAATATGAAAGTTTATAAGAAAACATTTTTATATAAGAAATAAGAATATAAAAGTTACTGTAATATTAGTAAATGTTCATAGTTCAACACGTGTTTGTGTAAAAAAAGATGAGTGAATATTATTTACAAGTCAATGTGTTCATAGAATGAATAATATATGTGTGTGTAAATGCTATAGCCCTGTTAAGAGTTGCAAAGAAAAACAGAATGCCAAAATAAAATAACAACATGTATTGCAAAGAATACAATAGGTGGGTTGTTCGTTTTGGCCGATGGATGACCTAGGTTGGTCCACCGGATATCGACTGGTTATTTATTTGTTTCCCACGAAACAAAATGTGACACAAGGTCGGTTTAATGTGGGAGATAACCAGCTCCCCTCCAAAGGGGCATTCTGCAAAATTAAATTGCCTTAATATAAAAGGGTTTCTCCCCTCCATTCATTAAGGACAATTAATTTGAGTGCAGTATCTAAGCAGACACCGCACTTCAGTCACCAGTCCAATACGAGAATCGGATATCAACTGACATCTTATGGCTTAGTCTTCCGGTATTTACTGAGATTGAAATAGTCTATTAGTAGATAACATAGCACCTCCCTCCCAAGCTGATAACTCCAGATGGTGTATCCGCATTTTTTCCTCTTTGGGTGGACCATGAACGGCTCCATGATTTTTCCTATTCCTGCGTGAACGTCGTAGTTCTGGTGTGATTTGGGGAGGTTCAATATCAAATGTGTCATAGATAGTTTCAAAAGGTTCTACTTCTTCCTGGGGCAACTCTTCTTGGTCCTCAGTCATACGTTTGCATATCTCGGTCACATGCCGTTTGTGTGTGAATTTTGGTCTCTGAATTATATAGATCACATTTCCAATCTTTTGTATTATTTTTCCCAGTTCCCAAAACGAAACATTATTTTTAAAATGCTTGAAGTACACTTTCTCTCTTCAAGATTGTATTTTTTTAGTGGTACCATAGAGGTTCTCCTATGTATGGTTTGTCTTGGTAGCAACTTCTCAAATACTGATTTGATTTTACGGCCAAACATAACCTCTGCTGGTGATTTGCCTGCTGGGGAGTTAGGGTTTGCCATAATTCTGTATACTTGAAGAAACTGCTGTAGAGCTTTTTCCATGGGTGATCCATAAGTCTTCCTTAACGCCCTTTTTAGAGTGTCTACAAAGTGCTCTGCTTGGCCATTACTTCTCGGGTGATATTGTGGGGTTGTAAAATGTTTTACCTGATATGTCTTGCAAAATTCTTGGAACTCCAAAAAAAGTGAATTGAGTAGCATTATCACTAACCAGGAAATCAAAAACACTAAAACGAGCGAAAAGCTCATGTAAGAAATTAATGGTTACCACAGTGGTGGGTTTCCTGCATCTTAGCACCTTTGGCCATTTAGAAAAACTACCTACTACTATCAAGTAATGGAATTCATCCAGTGGTCCCACAAAGTCTATATGTATCCTGGACCACAGTTGTTCGGATTTTGGCCAGGGTTTGTAGATAATCGGCAGTGCATTTGCAGCCAAAGTACAACCTTTACATGCTTTAACCATATTAGTTATATCCTGAAGCATGGACAGCCAGTAAACGAAGCTACACATAAGGCATTTCATTCTGCTGGTGTCAAGATGACCCATGTGGAAGTTTTTTTAGTATTCTTTTTTGCAGCACTTTTGGAATGATGACTCTCTCGCTATAAAGCAGAACGTTGTCGCAGACAAAGCACGTGTCAGAATTAAATTCTACTTGTTTCAATTTCTGCTTTTTATAAATTCATCATTTGCCGCTTCAGTCTTAATTTCTTGAAGAGTCACTGGTAATCCTCAGATTGTATTGTAAATCATCTTTATCTTACTATTTATCCACAATGAAGTGATTACTGAGTCCTAGAGAGGTTCCTTTTGGACCAGGATTAGCTTAGAAAGCCCATCCACATGCGCGATATTCTTTGATGATAAGAATTCCAGTTTAAAACCATAATTCAGTAAACTGGTTCCCCATCTTAGTAAACGGTTGGCCAGAAGTGTGGGTAGTCCTTTTTTTAACTCAAAAATGGTTAGCATATGATCTGTTTGTAGCATAAAATGCCTACCGTACAAACAATGAAATTTTGAGATTGCATAGATAATGAAAAGACCTTCTTTTTCTATCTGTGAATACTGTTTTTTTTTCGGCTGGGAGCAGTGTTTTGGATGCATAGGTAATTGTTTTATCAACCCATTTAACATCTTATGTAACAGCCATGCACCTATATTATATTGGCTAGCATCACTAGCCACTATGTCTAGTTTCAGGTTAAGATGTTCGAGGAAGAGGTCTGATGTTAACACTTTTTTAATTTCCTTAAACGGCAGTCCATTCTCAACGTTTATCCTTTTTCAAAAGCTTGTTCAAAGGTGCTCGCAGTTCATGCATTCTTAGAATGAAGCACTGGTAATAGCGAGCCATAAGAAACTTTGGTGATTCCCTTGTAAAAAAAAAAAATTAAAAAAAAAACGTCTTACATCAACATAAGTTCTTTCCCCACAGAAATAACAATGCTACTCTTTCTCTGCTCAATCGCTATTTCTTTGGAAGATGCTCAACTGAGCTTCTATCGCTGGTTACTCCTTGTAAGACGTTCACAGCCAAATAATTGTCATAAATGGTTTTCATAATCAAATTTTGTCTGTTCTATTCATTATTTTCAATTGTCTCATAATAGCTTTCATCATTAAATGGATCTCATTAACTCTTATCTTTGGGATGACTTTTTGATGACTCATAAGTAGTGGTGGGACAATTTCAATATTTTTCGATACAATTACCAATTCTTTATAAATCTCTAAATATAAAACTATAAAGTTGTTATTTTTCGAGAATACCATAAAAATATATTTAAAGGTTCATATAATTTTCGCAAACAAAAAAAAACTTGTGAGAGGGAGTGATTTATACATTTTAGTTTTACTGGTAGTCTAAAATCAATATTTAAACTAGCAGTGGAAGATTTTGCTTTCAAAATAAAAAAGAATTAAAGGAATTGGTTTTGGCATCGGAAAAGAGGCACAAATTTTTCCGATTCTGATACACCCAAAGGATCCGATTTTTTCGATTCCAGTTAATCGTCCCAACACTACTCATTAGTTTGGTTTAATAGTAAGAATGTTTGCTATTAGGTCGAAAGACTAGGATTCAATTCTCAGTAAATGTTATACTAAAAAAAAAAAAAAAAAAATTTGACCCCTACATCTGTGTAATATCTAATGAAGAGTCTTCAAATCATCTTCAACTATAGTAGATTATTTTACTTTTATTTTGTTTTTCATTTTTTTTTCTTTTACATCAAATAAAAATTTCTAAAAGTCCAAACACAAAGGTGAAATTAAGTAAATAAAGTTTCATTTTTTTTTTTTTTTTAATATATTCTTGCATTTCATAATATGAAAGGAAAAAATGATTTAAAAGAAAAATCCAAGTTAAAACCATTTTTTTTTTTTGTAAATAAATTTGACATTTTTATTTCCAAAAATATTGCATCATTATTCATAAAATTTTAAAATAATCGAAAAATTAAAAACAAAAAGTATTCCAAGTTGGCTTCACATAAAAAATAAATAAATCAAAAACAATTTTATACATAAAAAAAAAAAAAAACTCAAAATTAGGACAGAACTGAACTAAACAGATGCTGGAAAATTAGCAGACTACATATCCCATAGTATAATAAAATATACTTTACTGCAGTTTCATGGTATCACTAATCAAGTGTTTTTGCATAAATTTTATTTTTATTAATGCGAGTTGGAAAAACTTTTGCTTGGTGATACCATAAAGAAAAGCACATTTTGTTATCATTGTGGTCATATTTTTTTCATTAATTTCATGTATACATATAATATAAAGAGATATATTATGTATATATATATATGTTTTCAATAATAACTTCTACAGTGTTCAATACGCGAGTAGATCTATGTAAGTTATGAAAATATATTTATGGTAATTAAGCTACATTGAGGCGTCTTTGTTTCATCTCTGTAAGGAATCGTTAGTGCTTGGAATTTTTGTTACTGTAACACAAACTCCATACAAACCAATGATTCTTTACTGGGGATGAAATGTTGATGCTTCTGTGTTGCTTAACTGCCATGATTATATTTTCATAACTTATACACTTATGTTAGTATTTTTATCATCATTAACATGAAATAAATATTAAAAATATAAATATATATTATATACATATTATAAAAGTATATATCTATCAATTCATCAGAAATATATATATTATTTAAATAAAAGAAATTTTGTTTTAATATATTTGTTCCCAGATATTAATTTCAATTTGGTAAAAGTTTGAGATTTTTTTTCTCTTCTTAGGTTTAAAAAATAAAATTAAAAACATAATAATTTGCTCAAATTTTTAAACAAAGTATTAAATATTAAGAATCCAAAAAAGCAATATTCATTTAAAGAATAAGAATGGAAGGAGAGAAAGAAATACTGGATTCCCACCAAAATTCCCCTGAAACATGACAAGCTCACAAAAATATTTGACATAACTCTCAAAAACACTTTGCTCCTATTTCTTACAGATTCACTCCAAACAAGACTCAAGATATTCCAGGCACCCAATTTAAAAGATTAACAAATATATACTATATAATAATCATTGTTTATTAGCACATTCCTACCTAAAACCCCTACTTAGTAAATAATAAACTGTTCCACACACGGGTCGTTTAATTGTTATGTTCTATTTCTTGTCATAAATAATTTTACCGAGAATTCTTCATAAGTTTTGGTTTCAGTTTCGACTATAGCTGATGGCACTTAAATCATCTATTTTTTTTTTTTTTTTGTAAATAATTTTATCAAGAATTCTTCACAAGTTTTTGCTTCAGGTTCGATTATGGCTGAAAGAACTCAAGTTATATGTATATATATATATATGCATATATTTATTTTCACAAGTTTTTATTTCGATTTTGATTCAAGCTAATACACCCAAGTCAGATGGATATATTTTTATTTTTGAAATCGCAACTTTATAACATAAAAATCGATAGAACATTAACTCTATAATAATATCTACGAAATCTGCAAGAATTAAAATATACTTAAGCGTACTTTACGACCGAGCTTTGCGGGGCGTTCGTGTTAGCTTAGATAAATACTTTTGCAGTTTTAACAAAAAGCTACAATAATATCAGAGCGTCTCCATTAACACTGAACGTCTACAGAATGCCAACATCAATATATTACATATGAATGAGTACCCTGTGGAATTTCCACAGGTCCCACTAGTATACATCAATATCTTTCATATTTAAAAATGTCCAATTCTGACAAACACACGTCTGTCTTTCTAACATTGGACGAAACTCACATTTACAAATTGATTTGGCCAAGTCAACTTTTATTTTTTATTTTGTAGCATGTTACCGGCAATATCAATATAGACAAATTCCTAACTCTTGCTTTCCCTTATTTTGTCTTCTAGTTTTCACACTCCATGAGCAATATTTCTGACAAAGAAGGAAGAATTGCTATCTTCTGGGTTGGAATCCAACATTTATCATTGACTAATTGTTTTTGTTTGTTGTTTTTTTTTAGCTCCTCACACCAAATGACTTTGTGCCTTGTTTGGACCAATTTGCATATTTATTTTTTTTTTTTTTTAATGATAATGCAATTTTCTATATTTTAATTCAACAATTTAGTCCAGTCAACACAATCAGATAATAAAACAAATACTCAGCTGATTACAAAAGTCTGAAAAATAACAAATGCAAAATCATGTTTTTGTGATGAATATGAAAACAATTATCTCTTTTACAACTAAAAGGTTAAACCTTTTTTGCTTAATTAAAAAAATAAATAAATAAAAAGGTGCAAACAGAAACGTCCTTACAAGCTAAAATAACACTGCAATACCGAGTATTACATAATATTTTATACCAATGTACACCCTATATAAAAAAAATGACAAGAAAAGAAGTTATAATTCGTCAGTGTTCATATTATTTATCTAGATATATTACTAAAATAGTCATATAAAACTAGCGGGACCTGTGGAAATTCTGCATCGGCATCTTTCATATTTATTGCTCCTGGGCATTCTGTGGACATTCAGTATGAATGGAGACCCCACGATATTATTGTAGCCCTTTCGTTTAAACTATAAAGGTATTCATCTAAGTAATCTGGTTAATGTGGTGACAGAATATATCTAGTTATTACAGTTTATCTCCAATATCCTTACAGGAGTCTGTGATATATTTCCATTGTATGGGCGCCCAGTTTGTACTGGGCACCCATACAATGGAAACCCCCATGATATCATTATAACATCTTTAGACAGAACAGATACTACCCTTGAATCCTAGCCAGAAGACCAAGAAGGTATATTTTAGTTTCATATACAGCCCAAAAGCGATATCTTTTTTTTTCTAATCTTTTTTTTTTTTTTTTTACATTCCATCTTCGGTGATTGGGAGATCCTATTTATTAAAAAAGGGCATAGAAGGTGATAGCATACTACAAACATTAAATTAGCAAATCTATATCCTAATTTAATGTTCGTAGCATGTTATGTTATCTTCTATCCCTCTTTTTTAATAAATAGGATCTCTTGATCGCATAATTTTTAATCTGGAAACCATAACACATGTACATTGAAGGTACTACAGTATTAATTAGCAGGAGGGGGGGGGGGCATCAAGTACCATTTCTTAAGTCTTTGGTATGACTCAATTAAGGATTGAATCCTGGTCTCCCAGCTCATTAGTGAATATTCTTACCATTACACCAAATGAGAATAAATAAACAAAATGGCCATGAAACATTTGAAAAGAAGGAAAAACAGCATTTACAATTGAAAGGGCATAAATAATCGTAGAATATGGAGGAAACTTATCGTTATTATCAGCAAGAACTCAATGGCAAACAGCGTTGTGGGAATGCAAATATGGTTGGGATAGTGACCCAAAAAATAAAATAAATCAAAGAGTACTTGAAATCTAAGTGGGTCTGTTGTCACTCAAATTCCAGAAGAAAGCCATCAGTTTTCATCAGTGAGCGATCAATTGCAATAAACAGTGTGAGAATTATTAGTAATTTTTAATATTATACGTCAGCTACGACGTTATACAGTATTTTTACGAACATTTTTAAAAAACGGTGAAATATCTTTTCATAATGATTTTTTTTTTACGTTTAACTTTTGTTCACGCTATATATATATATATATATCTCCAGCATATTACCATTGATACACAAATAATCACTATGACTAGAGGTCAAATTTATAGGAGAGTTTCCTAAGTGAGTTTTGATGTTGATCCAAGATCAAATCGATTTGAAAATGTGTTTTGTTTAACATTATGAAGGCACAACATTTGACTGACATCAGAAGTAGTCTCAGACTAAACTGTTTGTTTCAACAGTTAATATTACACGAAGGGGACAGGGGGGGGGGCAATGTTTCTGAATAATAAATCTCATTTAGAGTGTAAGGGTCATAACTCGATCCATACTTTAATTCTTATTAGTTGCAGAGTTCTCCCTCTTTGAAGCAATGAAAAAAAAAAACAAATAAAAAATAACTTCATTTTCATTTTTTTCACATTCATTATGCTTAAAAGAATGACAACAAACGCTGATGTATAAAAATATGATATATCTTTATTGTCAGTTCTGGTGAAAGAATGCAAGCTAATGAGAAAGGAAGATGCATGTACAGGAATTGACAGGAGACTTTTCACAAAACCCCATCACCAGTTGACTATTAATCTCTGCTTTAGTTTATATAATGATTTGTGACACCCACACATTTGCTGTCAATCTAGCTATGCCCCTGGAGTGTTTATTCAGCGACAGGATACTTCTGACTGCAGCTAACCTTTTTGAATAGCATAACATTTTCAGCTGGTTTTGAATCAATCAACAGTTATTTTATTTTCAA
This sequence comes from Euprymna scolopes, assembly GCF_053919585.1. Classification (NCBI taxonomy): domain Eukaryota; kingdom Metazoa; phylum Mollusca; class Cephalopoda; order Sepiida; family Sepiolidae; genus Euprymna; species Euprymna scolopes. The sequence goes on from NC_136496.1 coordinate 87,041,491, forward strand.
CAATCGACAGTGCTTTTTCTTCCAGCCAGGTGCAGGTCTGTGTTAAGTATATTTATTCGTGTCAGGTGATATTTCCAATACACTTGACTGATATTCAACAAATAGACTTTGTAATCTCTAGACCCATGCATTCCTGCTTTGTCTGTTAGACTACCTGCTCTTCCTGTATTGATTATCTCTTGTTGCTTATGCTCTGTTTATATAATACTTGTTCATGTCATATCACATCAGATCTTCTGGTCTACTTTTCCGCAGGCACTAATTGTCCCATTCTCTATTCTGTCAGAATCGAAAAAAAAAAAAAACGATCTAATATCATAACACATGATGCAAACATTGAGATTTTTTTTTTTTTTTTTTTCAGATTTATGTGATCATGCCCTCTTATTTTTATTTTATTTTTAAAGTTTAAAACGTGCTTACTTTTCTGAGGAGCCTGTGCTGGAAATATTCATATTTAACATAATTATTATATGACTGTTCCTGTGCTATGAAACAGATACTGTCAAGAGTTGGACGTTTTGACATGTGGAAATAAATAAATGGTAAGATGAATAACATCTTGGAATTTGGAATATAGTTGTTTTGTCATCTATTTATATAATTTTAATATTTGGAGGAATATGTATTTGTTCTGCATGTATTATTCGCTTTATGGTCAGAGGTTAATGTTAAGGTCAGAGGAATGTTCTCATTTTCAATCTCTCAAAAAATTTTCTTTTTCATATGAAACTTCAAGTTGAGACGAATTACACTAGTATAATTGAGGTGTTAAAAACACTAATTAAATTAATACTGTAAAAAAAAAAAAAATGTGGAATGATTCAATGTTAATATGGATCGTTTCCTTTAACAATTCTTGCTTGTTACAACTACAATGTATCTGACAGAATTCTATAATATATATGTGTGTGTCATATTTTATAGGTGGTCCACTTTCGTATTTTTTTATCAATACATTCTATCGGATTATGTTCTTACATTAATCTCTCTCTCTCTATATATATATATATATATATCTCACACACTCTCACACACACACACACACACACACACACACACACACACACACACACAATTACCGTTTTTCAAAGTCTGTTGTAAATAAGTAGTAAGTACCGAATCCCTAAGTGCTCAATACCATGATAAGCAGAGCAGATATAATAAATTGTTAGTGTATCCAACTTACATCGACATGTCAAGATTTTGAACCATCAACTGAAGAACAGATACGCACATTTATTATTATAATAGGTTAACCTTGTATTTGGCAAAAAAAAAATGAGGTTTTTAATTATTATTTGTATAAAAAAAAAAAAAATATCCATGAACAGACACAAATAAAAGAAAAATAATAAGATTTTGAATAAAGATAATTCTAAAAGAAAAGTTCTTCAATTAGCTTCATTGTATCTTCTGGAGATTTCACTGAATGGCCGATTGTCCGGGAATCTTCATAGATTTCATAATCGTTGCCTCCCTATTAAGGAAAAAACAATTGTAAAAACATTACCAGAAGAAAAAAAATTATATATACATATTTTTTTTTATTTCTAAGATTTCAAGAACTTAATCAACCACACAATTACATTTTTTTTTATAATAGAATAATATATTTTTTTATAATAGGATAATATATTTTTTTATAATAGGATAATATATTTTTGGAACAAATTAGTTATCAAGTTAAATAGCATGAGTGTGAAAAATTTTAAAATTAACTTGAATCCAGGAATAATAGTAAAATGATGTAGTTACAAGGACAGTGTTTTGGTCTCTATTAAAATATTTAACAGAACTTGAGCTGTGAGATTGCAGGTAATATATATATACTAGACTACCCGTGACCCGTTGGGTCAGTATGTTATATTAGCTATGGAATTAATGTATGAGTGTGACACTTGTAACGTAAAGAAAATAGTTTTTTGTGACATAACAGAAACATTTCTTTGAAAGTATATTAAAATGAAAAAAGAATATAGATAGATTTCTAGGAGTCGTTCTGTTTATAATTGTTTATTTTTAAAAAAAAAAAAAAAAAAAAAAAAAAAAAAAAACTTACAGCCATTGAATTATAAGTGATTTGCCATACTCATAGGTAAATGTGCCCTGAACAGATACCATAGTACTTAAAGTTAAATTCAAATTTTGATATATCTTAATTTAAACGTGAAAAAAACAAAAACAATTGGGATGCTGGAAACGTACACAGAAAAATAATACGTTTTATTGTCGCACTGATTATTTGTAACGCAAATTAAAAAAAACATTTTCGGGTTTAGTTATTTATGTTGGTAATGTGGAAGAAAACGTATGAATGTTTTTTTTAAGAAAGGTGTATTAAAAAATGGAGAATAAATTTTTTAAAAAATGAAGGCAGTGGGTAAATCGCTGTTGTAAAACGCTCTTATGGTTGTCAACGGGTTAAAGTAGATTTATTTGTAAGAAAATTGCGTTAAAATAACTTAAACATAATATGGAAATGAATAATGTAAAAAAAAAAAATGCAGAAAATATTAACAATTGTTATTTGGATAATTTAAACACAAAATAAAAAAAATAAAAAATAAAAAAAATAAAAAAAATTGGGACGCTGAAAATGTACACAGTAAACAAATATGTTTTATTGTCGTGTTGATTATTTGCTTATGCATGTATGCGCAATTGGGAGTCGTAAACCGGATGTTGAGTTACAACACCCGTTACAAGATCATTTGAGTTTTTATATATATATACTAGCAAAAGTACCCCGTCGTTGACTGGGTACAAAAACAGCCTACAGAAAATGGATTTATGAAAGTATGATAGGTTATGAAAAGGAAGGGTTGTAAAGAAACAGCTTCGAATTTGGGGGTATCAAAACCAAAGCAAAGTATGATGAAAGTAAAAATATCTATATATATATATAAAAGCGAAAATGTATGTATGTATGTGTGTTCGCTTTTTCTGTATGTCTACAAAAGGCTTTTTTGCCCGTCATTCTCGTATGGCTCGCTCCTTCTTAAAACTTTTTATATGCTGTCTTAATAATAATATCTACGACTAAGGAACTCGGGTCGCAACTATCTTTAATTTACCCGACTTTCACAAGCTATTTTCGAGATATTGTTTGATCGCCGTGTAGCGGGGAAAACAGAAACTGGCTTCCAGCGCAAAACTAGGTCAAACATCACGCAACTTGACATTGTCGCACCTGCTAATTTCGGTTTATAAACGTCAACTTAACACACTTATCAATTCATCTGTTCCCATGGTCGAGATGGTTAGGTGGCAGGGGTTTTTTTTTCCATTTCCTTTCCACCTCGGTGTCAAAGGTTCGGGGTTCAAGCCTACTCTTCTACTAAACTTTTTTTTTCTTTTACACCTCCAAACACCCGGCCAACGTTTTTTTTTTGTTTTTTTTTAACAGGGTTGTTTTGATCTATGTCCCCCCTCCCCACCACCAACACACACCTCCAAACCCCCGGGCAACGCCGGGTACCCCCACTAGTAATAGATAAACCCCATAATTTATTATACCATACCTGTTCACACTGAAACACTTATCACAATATTCTGTGGATCTATATTAAAAAATCTTGTTAAACTTTGTGACATATTTCCATTCTATGGAGGTCAGGTGCGAACGAACACCCCATAATTTTATTATACCATATTTCTTCAAACTGAAACATAATTATCAAAGTATACTTATGCAGATAGATATGAAAAGTCTTTATTAAAGTTTGTGCCTATTTCCATTCTATGGAGGCCAAGCGTGAACGCAGACCCCACAATTTTATTATACCATCCCTATTTAAGTTAAAACATACTTATCAAAGTATTCTTATGTACATCTATATCAAAAACACTTGTAAACTTTTTTTTAAATTTTTTTTATTTACATACTTTGTGGACCAGGCGTGAACGCAGACCCCACAATTTTAATGAACCACCGTTCTGGTAGATCAAACATACCCATTCCTGTGTCTCGATACATCTTCTATCATTATATGTGATCAGTTTTCTATAATAGTCAACCATATAGGAGCCTATTCGTGACCAGACAGACACACACAGCTTTATATTATAGATTTTTTTATTTGCAAATAAATAATTCAAAGTGGAATTGGGATGAAAAATCCTCTTACACTAACGCAACTTATATTTTTTGTCCCAATGCAGAATGTCCTTTTTTTAGGGAGCTAAATTTTCTTTCGAAAATAGTCATGTTTAAAGGATTAAGTGCATATTTTCTTAACACTGAAAATCGACTTCGTGTCTAACTTTAAAAAATAACCTTTTTAGAAGCAAAAACAAAATTTCTCATAAAAAATTATCAATATGTTGTATTATTTGGATTGTTCAGACTACCGTTCTCATCTCTAACAGAGTTTCGGTTAATATAACCCTAGACCTTCTTCGAGTGTATCTTCACAATAGCTTTTATTGGTGAATGGTAACAAAAATGTTTTTTTTTCCAATAAAACAGTCAACCATATAGGAGCCTATTCGTGACCAGACACACACACACACACACACACACACACACACACACACACACACACACACACAGACGTTCAGCTTTATATTATAGATATATAATTTTAGTGATGGAAGGATTCCAATATTTTTCCCCAATTTCGATACAATTACAGATTCCAATCTATTATATAAAAGCGAAAATGTGTGTGTGTGCATTTTTTCTGTATATCCGCTAAAGGCTTTTTTCAGGGGGGTCGCTCGGTCGGGTCACTCCTTAAAACTTTTTATATACTGTCTAAATCATAATATCTATGAGTTAAGAATGGCGGTCGCATCTATCTTTAATTTGCCCGACTTTTACGGGCTATTTTCAAGATTTTTTTTTTTTCGATCGCCACGTCTTCATCTCGCTTTTCAGTATAAAAAAAGCTAAACTTTGAAAACAAATTTGTGTTCTCAGCTGGTCCCTCAGGGACATCCAGATCAATGCTGTTTGGACACCCCCATTTTTTATGGGGAGCTGGTTTTCACCCCAACTCAACATCTTGGGGAAAACAAAACCAAAACAACTGCCTCACAGCCATACTTAATTGCGGAATTGATGTTTGACCTAATTCACTTTTTAGTTAAGTCATCAGGCATTTTTTTTTTTTTTTTTTTTTGCTTTCGTCTCAAGGATTGGGATTCGAGCTTACCTCTTTCCCCCAAACTTTTTTTTTTTTTTTCAAACACATGGCCACCGCTGCACCGTTCGTATTGCATCACGTTCGTTTTATTTTTATTTTTTTTTTTTTCACAAGTTTTAACATTGTTTTAATTTAAACAGGGTTATTACTTCGATTTTTTTGGATTTCACCCCCACACACACACCTCTAAACACCTGGGCAACGCCGGGTACCCCCCACTAGTTATTTAAAAATCTCTAAATAATTAACTACTTCTGTACTTTACTTAATGTTACACTATTCAAATTATAATATTATATATATTTCTAATGACATTTTATACATCTTTATCTAAATAAATGTACAGATACAAAATAATATGATAATAATGTTATAATAATAACAATGGCTAATATTGCTATATTTTTAGCATAATATTGGTTATGATCACAAAAATTTGGACCATGATATTAATAGCTAGGGGTGATAAGAACAAACCAATCAGATACCAGAATTGCTTTATAAAATATACTGAATTTTTTTTAATCCTCCAATCATAGCTTCTCATTTTGATACGAGAAAGGAACTAAGCTCTGCTGATTTTGACTGGATTAATGCTACCATTTATTTTACCTTAAATTGTTTACAATTCAAATCTTCTCTAATTGGACTGATGTTGCCAATTTTTGCTTGGGACAACTACATTTAATACTCACAATTGAATAAGTTTCTTTTCTCTACAATAAAGAGATTTCTTTTGCCATCCATTTCTGGATCATTTTTGATTACAAGAATGGCTCTTCACTTAATAATAATTTAATAATAATAATAGTTATAATAATAATAATTTAATAATAATAGCTATAATAATAATAATTTAATAATAATAATAATAGCTATAATAATAATAATTTAATAATAATAGCTATAATAATAATAGCTATAATAATAATAATAATAATAATTGGAGCAGCTGATGGAGCAGGTGTTACTGTGAGTGCAAGAATTAGAAGTGGATAGAGCAAGTTCTAGGAACTGCTACCATTACTAACCAGCAGAGAGTTACCACTGTTGAACAAGAGAAGAGTCTATAAGACATGTATATGCAGTATGTGATGATGTATGGAAGTGAAACCTAGCCAGTGAGGATTGAGGACATGCATTGCATGGAGAGAAATGATATGATGGATGTGTAACATCAGTCTTATTAAAGACTGACTAAATTCTGATGACTTTAGAGGAAGATTATATCTTGACAATATAAAAAAGTGTGTGCAAAAATGTAGACTTCAATGGTGTTGACAATTGAAAGAATGGATAAGAGTTCTTGGGTGAGTAGGTGCAAAACAGTTGAGATAGCAAATTCACTTCACATGGTAAAGTCAAGGAAAACATGGGATGATGCAATAAAAATGGACAAAGCAAAAGAATGATAAATAAAAGATGAGGCTAAAGAAAAGTTACTTTGGGAAACAATTTCTTAAAACAGTCAATGCATACCAGCATGTCAAATGGATGTTAAACCAAATATGGTGATGATAGTCTATTAAATAAATCTCAAACGTTTATGCATGTGTGTTTGTATGTCCGCTAAAAACTTTTGTCATGCACATTGTACAGGCACGGACATGGCATTATTAGAAAGAGCGATCTCTCAGACAAAAAAATAATGAAAAATTGTTAAAAAACTGTCCATTATTTTGTGTAGCGATATCGTTTTGTTTGAAGGGGATTAGGGTCAGATAAAAACCTTGCTTTCGACATGTTTTGATAACCACGTATGTGCGAATTTTGTTACATTTTTTGTTTTAAATAGCTAAACTTGTTACATTATAATATCTGTGTCCTTGTAGGCCTATCGATAACGTATTCGCTTGCTAACTTAAATTATGTGTATTCACGTCTGGCACACAGTTTTTTTTGTTTTTTTTCTTACAAAATTTTGCTTTTCAGTTCTGGCTGATGTCACCCATGTCCCGTTATTTTTTTGGTTTCTTTTATGACCGGGCAACGTTGAACCCCCACCCGCTAGTAATAATTAAAAATAATGACAATAGTTATAATAATTATAATATGGTTTTAATGAATGACCAGGATCTATCCCTATAAATTACAAAAATCCCAACAATTTTATAGGTCATGTAAAAAAAAAAAAAAAAAAAAAAAAAAAAGTGATACAAACCTTTTGAGTTTTATCTCCAAAGAAGTGGATGGTCTTGAATTTATCTTTCTCTACGAACTGAAGACAGAAAGTTTTATCCCAACCTTTGGGAATTACATCAATGCTGATTTGACCGCCAATTACATAACACAAACCAAAAGTTGAAAATTTCTCATATAAAGCATCAACAAACTTTTGACGTATTTTATGTTCCTGAAAAGAAATTTGAAAACAGAAATTATTTTATGTTCCTGAAAAGAAATTTGAAAACAGAAATTATTGCATGAGAACGACAGAGAGAAAGAGTCAGAGAGAGAGAGAGAGGAAAGGAGATGATGGTCAAGATAGAAGGGAAGAAAGACACTAGTGAAAGAATCAGGTGTGTGCCGTTATCAGATGAGATATGTAGAAAGAGACTGACCAAGAGAGAGGAGGGGAGTCAAGGAGAAACTAGTGAAAGAATCATTTGTTGAAGGTAACATTCATGAGTTTTATTAATTCAAAAGAACATATAAAGGAAAATCTCACCTCATCGTATTTCCCAAATTCATCCCTTTCGGCTTGTGAACAGCTTCTCCCCACAGGGCAAAGGTTCAGCATTCCTTTACGGAACTCAACAAAAGTTCCCCTGTATAAAGGCAAACAGAAGTATATGAAAATGGTGAGAATTTACCAATTCTTTAAAATACTTTGTGAAACTAAGATGTAGATAGATGTTATTTATTTATTTTGGTTTGCGATACTTTTGAACAAATTACTTGTCCAAATTAACACTTTTACTTTAATGATAGTTGGGAATAATTTTCCCCTCTCTAATATATATATAAATTTAATTATCCTACTATGGACAGGTTTCTTTGTTGACGACTTCTCTGCATGTTAGAGGCATAAGCAACAAAACATGTTCATATATAATTTTTTAAATATATATATATATATATATATATATATATATATATATACTCTATAATTAGCAATACACATTGACGATAAAACGCTTTGGATAATACCAGATTTCAAGCGGGTTCTGCTAAAATAGTTATATTTTAAAAACCAAAGCACTTAAAGTTTTCAAAATACCACCGTTTTGTTCGGAAATGAATATACTTTCAAATGGATTAATAAATAATAATGTGCATTATATATTTTTAGAGTTTTAAGCAAATAAAGTGATAAAAGTATGGACATCATAAAATGGCATTTTTCGGTAAGATTTTGTAATGACCCTCCCCCCTGATTTACAAATGCTCGTACCATGTTGGCGTTAAGAATTTTTTCATGAAATTTAGAAATTAACTAGAAGAGACGTCATTTTTAATAATTTCGGGTGTCCGAAATTGATTTGATCACTCTTTTTTTTTGTTGTGTTAAAAAAAAAAAAAAAAAAAAATTTCAAAATGACGGGTATGGAAAATTTTGAAAAAAATTTTCTTTAGACATGCACTGTTAAATAAAACAATCTTTTTGTACTGTTTATCCATGAAAATATAATTGTACATTGCTGTCTCTCGTGGTAGATAGCAATTTATAAACATGATATCCAACAAAAAAAAAACAAAAAAAAAAATCGTTTGGAATTTGAATCTAAACTGATCTTAGTAGCATCAGCAGCAGCCATAGTATAGCGTAAACAGACGCATTTTTTTGTTGTTGATTTTTATTCCACATCGATTTTTTTTTTTTTAATTGAAAATCTGGTAATAAAAAAAAAATTTCTTACAGGTTTAGTTAGAGCTATTTTGTTACCAACCATATAAATATTTTTAAAAATTGGTACTAGTACACTTATTGATCTGTGCTGAAATGATAACATTATTTAAAAAGCCATTCTTAACATGGGGAAGGGAGGGTGTTTTGTACCTATTTTGTACTTTAACCTTACAATTAAATAAAAAAACATATCATAAAACTTTAATTAAACTTGGAAATATGATTAAAAAAAAATAGTGCAGATCAGTAAGTGCATTAGCACCAAAAAATTGGATAGTAGTCAAATTTTTTAAATATTTAAACATCCGAAGATGTGAAATATAATTGTTTTGGTTCACATGTATGAGCGGTACAATACTTCTATTTTTCGTCTTTTTAAAAATGTTTTCAGTGGATTTATTATCGAATGGCAACTAATCTACACAAGGTGCTTCTACACTTTATCGCTGAAACTGGAGATGCCATTTTATTTCGAGCACCTGTCAATTAGAATCAGAGGGAGAAATCAGTATTTTAAACTATGGTCGAATTTAAAAATAAATAACAAAAAAATTAAACTAGATAAACTTCCGGAAAGAACTATGAAAAAAAGTAAATAAAGTGAAAGAGAACATATATCCATAATTGGGCAGATTTGCCATTTAGTTGTACAAATAGCCTCGAATCCTGTTATCAAAAACAGAGACACATTGGGTCGACACAGGTGTATATACTATAAAAAGGTTGTTTATATTAATGTGATTACTGAAAACGTAATCCTGTGAATAAAATTTAATTTGAATTAACCACAAATAAAAAAAGAGAAATAATTCAAGGGAAGTTTTAAAATGATGAAATGTTTTATTCTATAATTTAAAAACATTAAACAATATAAATGAAATGTTGGTTTTGTTCTCAAAAATAAATAATGAAAGATGGAGTTAAATATTGAATTATTGCGGAAATGCATCATATGTATCAGAGAACAATATCAAATGCAAAATCAAACCAAAATCTTATTTGTATTGTTCAATGTTTTAAATTAAAACACATTTAATCATTTTAAAACTTCATTTTACATTTCTTTTTTTTATTTGTTAACCAATGTATTATTTGTTTAATGTTTTAAATTTTTAATTATACAATAAAATTTTAAATTATAAAATAAAACACATTTAATCCTTTTATTTGTTAAACAATGTGGTTAATCTAAAATAAATTATACGTACACAAACTTCTTGATATATACCGGTGACGATCCAACGTGTCCCTTTTTTTGATAACAGGGTTGGAGGCTATTTGTACAACTAAACGGCAAATTTGCCGATAATTGTTTAATTGGAAATGTTTCCATTTAATTAATGAAAACAAAAAAGTTTTTCATTTAATTTTAGGTTAATTTATTCTTTCCGGAAGCAATAGTTTTCCATTTTAATTTTTTGTTGTTTATTTCATGCTTCGGCCATAGTTTTAAATACTGATTTCTCCCTTGGATTTTAACAGGAAGTGCATAAAATAAAATGGCGTCTCCAGTTTCGGTGGTAAAATGTAGAAGTACCCTACACGATTATAAAAAAAAAAATTTTTTTTAACTGGAAAATCGATATTTAAACATTTGTAAGAGGTGCTCAGTTAAGAAATAAAAACAGTAGAAAAAGACATGAAATGTAATTAAAAATCAAAATAAAATTAATTCAAAATATTCTTAGCAATTTGTCAGCTTTAGCAAAAATTTGTTTCTTTTTTTTTGTATTTAAATAGGTAGGACAAAAAATACTCAATACTTTTCCAAACATCACGTTTTCTGTTTTGGATGTCACTTGTTTTAAATAACATTTATTTTTGTCTGTTTGTTGTAATTCTTGTAAAGTTTCATAATGGGTGTCAAACACCCTCTTAACAAAAAAAAAAAAAAAAACTCGCTTAATCCTACGTCTAGTCCTAGGTACGAGTGGCAAGCCTCCCTACCAAACAAAATTCCTTGGTAAGCTACATATAAGCGTAAAAAAGACTTTTCTTTAAAGAAAAGTGCACAGGATTAATCTCCCATAAAAATAAATTGGTCAACTGTCCTAAAACGCTAGAATGATCTCGAAATGGTGAATTATTTAGCATTAAATTTATGTGAAACCAACCCCCACTCTAAATTCTAAAATTGTTTTTGTTTTGTTTCTAAGTCTTCAGGATGTTCACACATAATTTTCCTTAGCTCTATCATTAACTCAAGGTCAGAGTAGTAACCTCCCCACCTTCTCATAATTGCACAAAGACCCTCTAAAAACCACACATAATCGCCTTCTAGAAAAAAATGAAAAATGAATAAATAAATACCCAGGATTTATCTACCATGGAAAAACTGTCCTAAAATGCTGGAATGGTTCAAAATAGGAAATCATTTTACATTAAATTCTAAAATAATTTTTGCTTATCTTTTATTAAAATTTTTCAAGGTATTCACATAACTGTCTATAAAGGTAGAATGAAGGTATTAATTCCAATATATTCATTATTAAACAGTGCTAGATTTTGATTTCAGTTTTTTGTACATAAAAATGTAAAAAAAGTTCAACAATTCAACTTGGAGTTCTATAATTTCTTTTAATGGATACATGGCCTTTTTAAGGAACTGCAGAATATTTATGTACAAATTATTTGGAAACCATTAATTTTTGGAGATTTTCAGTAGCATTTTCTGATTCCTTGCACAAAAATACACTCATATAGCCAATTTCATTGCTTAATCTTATGTTTTAACAAAGATATAGCATTTTTACTGAAAAAGTAGTGTAAAAAATGTGACAAAACGCATATGGTCTTAAAGAAAAAATATCCAAATGTGTAAGGCACAAAAATAGTCATAATTCCTTAATTTTAATTGGATTTAAAAAATTTAAAAAGATTCTTGTGTAGATCATCAAGCTCTTTCTATACATACCAATATTGAAATATTTTAAGTTATTTCAATTTTTTCATGTGTATTGCTACTATAATAAAATGATTGCAGAAATTCTCCTCTGAACCAATAACAGATGCCACATACAAATTTATTATGTCTAAACTATTATCAACCATCTTATGTAACTTTAGAACGCCGTTTTATACACATTTATTCATTATAATAAAATCCTACATTACATCCCAGGAGAAAGATCATCATGATCGCCAACATCTTTAGAGGAAGTATTTACTACTTTTTCTTTAAATCTAAAGTCCTCATACCACCACGAGTCTACACCGGGAACTAATATACCCATTATACATATACCACTGTTTACTTTCGTGACTGACTCATAAACTCATACACAAAACATTACCTTTCCTTTTCCCGTTAACAAAAATAATAATTTCTCCCTCATTAAAGTCTGGCAATTCTCATTAGTTGTAAGTTGAAAATTCACTTATTCGGAATTACACAACTTAAATAAATGAATAAACTACACCTTACCAAACATGGCCGCTCTCTCTACAATCTGCAATCATTTTAACCTAAAACAAACCAATTGCTTTCTTTTTTTCCTAAATATATTACTTCATTTACTATATTAATATTTCTTACTTTTTTTTTTCCTGCATAAACAAACAAGCATGTAAGCACGAACTTGGAGGTTTTACAGAACAGAAAGCAAATATATGCAGATATATATGTGAGAGAGAGAGAGCATTTTTTTTTATTGCTGTTCATTTGCCCACATTTAACCCTTACCATCTGTAACTATTCACTCATGGTGAGGCCACTCGATAGTAACACTAAAAAAAAATGTGTAATGTAAACAGACATCTTGCTGCTCAACTCAATACATAGTATCCCTGCAATTATGTACCAGATAGTAGCCCCCCCCCCCATATCAAAGTGGCACTGAGTCTTGATTGGGGTGATAAAAAGGCAATAAAAAAAAAAAATTTTTAAACAATTTCTTTTTTTTTCCCCCCAGTGAAAAAATATGGTACTTTCATCTATTTTTTTAATGATTAATTTTTTGACACACAAATCATAAAAACTATATATTTTTATATAAAACACATTATTACACTCAAAGGCTGAAATAAATTCAGAAAAATTCTCATTTTTATTATTTTTGTATCAGTTTTTATTTGACTAAATTTACGCCAGTTTTTATCATTTTTTTTTTTGTTTTGTCTGTCAATGCCACTAAACTACAAATTAAACAGGTTAAATTTGGGGCAAATACTTTAACACTCCCCCTCATAAAATGGGGCGTCTATTCCAAAAGTAGTTCTTAACATAGTGAGGTTGCTGGTATCTATTCCATATGACGTTCTTAACATGAATAGGTTGAGGAGTGTCTATTCCGAAATCTGTTATTAACATTAAGACGTTGAGGATTGGCCACTAACAACAACCGTAGTTTAATTTTTTACAACTGGGGAGGGGGGGGTAGCAAGTTGTTGAGTGTGTATGGTGACAATGCACACTCAACAACACTCTTCGAAAAATAAACTGTGCCAAACTACACCATGGCAAGCAAGTAAAAAAAAAAATGTATTGTTTTTAAAAAAAATAAATATTCCTGATGAAAGTTTTGTTATAAGCCGAAAATTTGAAACTTTAAATAAATATTTATTTATTTAAAAAAAACATGCGCATATGGTCGTTCTTTCTGACCTCGTGTTTTGAATTTCATTTTCTCTGTGCTTCTAAAAAGTGGATTACTTCTCTTTGCTATATACATATCTTTCTGTAGAAATATATTTTCTTATAATATACATCAATCCTTATTTAAGAACCTCAATGTAATTACAGAGCAATATAGAGAATACATGACAAAAAGTTATATTCCAAAATTCATGATGTTGACCATCTTATAATTTATTCCTTTAATTCAGTTGACTTATACAATTCTTGACAGTATCTGTTTTGTAGTGCAAAATCAATCACTTAATTATTATATCAATCAGTGAATCTATTATGCCCTTAACTCATCAGAAGAAATAGCAACAATCAATCCGTCAAAGGGAACTGAAGTGTGATTTGACCTGGTGAAAATCTAAAATTGGAAGAGAAGCTGCAATTACCTTTTTTATTTTTCCATTACGCCATATTGAATTTCTATCAAACAAAGTCATTAAACCCAAGTATTCATACTAACAATATTAATTAATTTATGAATCTTCTACCAAAATGTTCTATTTAATAATTAGTAAACTTATTAATTCTAATTTGTGTATACATACTTATGAAAATAATATCAACAAATTATAAACTATTATACATGTTTGTATATACGAAACTAAACTAAGCTAAAAATAGAAAAAAAAAAACAAAAAAACGATTGATAATTACAGTCGGTTCGCATAACTAATCAATTGAAAACCATACATAATTCAATTCTGTTAGCTCTTATTAATCAATACAATTATAATTTTTAAAATCATACAATTCAAAAAATATACTTACGTTTTGTTAAGTTTAAATATAATCTGAAAACTCCTTTATATCGTAATTATAAATAATTAAAGGAATACATTATAAGATGGTCAACATCATGGTCAATGAATTTAGAATATAACTTTTTGTCATTTATTCTCTCTCTCTCTCTCATATATATATATATATATATATATATATATATATATATATATATATATATATATAAGGCACTTTTGTACAATAAGCTTCAGACAGGTAAAAGGCATGTTGGCTCCTCCCCACTGTTGAGGTACAAGGATAAGCTCAAGCACAATCTGACAACAATATCCCAGAGTCAACTTTCGAACAAACTGCTTCTGACATGAAACAATAGAGACTGACATGTCACAATGTCTTAAAAGTTTTTGAATTAGGAAGAGTGCAAAAACTCAAAATCAAGAGAAAAAAGGGAAGAATTGGCTGCCAGACCAAGTGACACTTCATTGAATACATTTTCGTGCATGGCTTGCGATCACATCTGCAAGTTACTGACGGGGCTCAAGTCCCATGAAAGACAGAAACACCGAAACTGAAATTAGTTGGGGTTTTTTTTTTTTAGACGCTCATACGTCGAAATCGATGAAAGAGGTGATCATATAATGTTATAGAAGATTAAGTCAAATCAGCGGTTTCAAGTGAAAAAAAAAAATTTAACCAGATTCTTTTTAGTAATGTTTGAAAAGTTCAGCAAGTTATGTGTCGACCCGAGAGAATTATACACTTTATCTTTTTTAATCTTTTTATTTATATGTATTTTTTTTTTTTTAGTCAATTCGAATTAATTAGCTTTTATTTAAAAAGAATTAAATAGGAAGTGAAAAGGGAACACCAAAACAAACCAAATAAACTCAAAGGCAAAAGATTAGTCGTTGTCTCATAAAATTAACCTGCTGCATTTTGGGATTCAAAAGGTGTCATTTTTTTTTTTTTTTTTTTTCTTTTTTTTAAGCAATTAAATTAGAGGGCTTTTTTAACAGAATAAAATAAATATAAAACGTTAAATAAATCGGATGATATTTATTTTTTATGGAAATGGAATGAACACAAACCAAATAAACTTGAATAGGAAGTAACCGAAAGCCTAGATCATGGAAAAAGGGAGGTAATTCAGAATTTTATTTTCATTATCTCCCTTGGATTAAATTGCCTTTTTGGCTTTATTTTTATTTTTTTTTTTTTTACATGGGCATAACCACTTACCAAGGCCCAGAGACCACTCGACGATAAGGGTTAAGAGTGTACAGTAATCAATTGGACAATATAGTAATCATTAGTAATGGAAATTCGGTAAATTTGTTAACTTAAGTGGAATGACTCATCAAGAACTTGTTCACGTTGGATATTGTAGTCAGCTGGAAAGCAGGAAAACGGAAAACAATTCCTCGGGCATGCAGTTCTAAGAAAGAAACTTTGTTCGTGGATTCAACGGTTAGGTTTAGGCACAGATAAAGAGTGGAGGGAATTATTGATAGTGTTTTCAGCTAGACGAGTGTTTCTTGTGAACGTTTGGCGAGGGGGGGACCATAGATTGAAGCTCAGTCAAACACTTTCCATGAAAATAACGATACAGCAGAGACAAACTTGCAACATCTCTTCTGTGAAAAAGAGGTTGCAGGGAAGAAAAAAGGACATCCCCTATGAGGCTACAAAGTCTATTTTGAACTCTATCAAGGCAGGACAAGTCCTTTCTAGCAGCTTCTGCCCAGATGTGGCAACAGTACTCCATCCTTGAACATACCTGGCTCTTATATAGATAGAGAATTGCATCAGCAGTGAGATATCTACTGGATCGATAGAAGGATCCCACCATTTTTCCAGCGGCCTTGGCAACAGATTTGATGTACGTGTTCCATTTAAGATCAGGAGAAAGATCAAGCCCAGAAGCTTGTCAAAACTTGTGGCCTCCCCAAGATGAGAGCCATTCATTTCAACTGATGGGGATGAAAACATTGATGATGTAAAGATAGAAGCTTGGTTTTAGATGCATTAAAAGTAACCAGTCACTCCTTTCCCCATTGTACCACGTGCTCAAGATCAGAGGAGAGAGAATCAGAGAGAACTTGGTCGTTTACTGTCTTAGATGTGCTACCATAGATGGTAGTGTCATCAGCATAAATGTCTACAAATGATGTAAGGATGTGATTTGGAAGATCATTAATGTAGATCAGGAAAAGAGTTGGGCCCAGGATGAACCCCTGAGGGACTCCAGCATTAATACTGTGAGCTTCTGATTTTTGCTCATCAACCACTACTCTTATGAACCTATCAGAGAGAAATGATTTAATAATTGAGAAGACATTTCCAGCTATTCCATAGGTGGAGATCTTGTGAAGTAAACCTTTATGCCATACCCTATCAAAGGCCTTAGATATGTCAAGGGCAATTGCCCTAGAAAGGTTGCCTCCGTCGAGAGATTCGCTAATCTTATGAGATATAACTGTAAGCACATCTGCTGTAGATCTAGAAGAACGGAAAACATATTGTGTCACTAAGAAGGTTATTTTTGTCGAGATAGTTGATTACTTCTCTATTTAACAGATTCCAGCAACTTACTCATGACGCACAGAAGACTTATTGGCCTGTACTGAGAGGGAGATAAGCGATCACCTGAATTCTTAAATACAGGACATACTAATGAGATTTTCAAGGGTGATGGGAGGCAATTCTCCTTAAGACAATGTTTAAACAGTTTTGTAAGTATGGGCGCTAGTTCTGGTTGAAGTTTTTTGAATACTATAATTGGAATACCATCAGGGCTGGTTGCTTTACTGGAATCAAGGTTTTTGATTAGCTTGGCAACATCACATACAGATATTTGTATATCACATAGCATGTTTTCTGATACAGGAGGAAATATTGGAGGTTGGCGGCCTTGGTCAAAAAGGGTAGAATTAGCTGCTAAGTTCTTGGCAAAGAGTTTGGGTTTGTCTGATGCTGACGAGATTACCTCAGGTCCATTGATCATAGTTGGGATAGAGCACACGCTTCTGTTCAGGATTCTGTTTACTATTTGCCAAAACTGGTGGGAACCAAGCCTCTGCTCAGCTACTTTGGACTTGATGAACTGAGCATACAACTCTCTTGCGTTCTTTATTACTTTCTTACAATGGTTGCTGGCAGTCGTGAAAGCGGCTTTAGTCTCCATACATCTATTACGTTGGAAGCAATGGAAAAAGTGATTTCTGTGTGCAATGACAGCAATGATCATAATATAAGTCTCCATAACCATTATATATAAATTACATATAAATATGTACATTTATTTATTTTTATTTATACATACATTATATATATATATATATATATATATATATATTGAAGTTTTTAGCCTTTAAAGCTATACAAAAAAAAAATAAATAAAAAAATATATTTTTTATCATCCGTTAGAAAACCATTTAGTCAGTAAGTCATTCAATCACCTGTAATCACTGCATCAACTTGCTCTCTCGAATTCACTATAGTACCAGTAATAATTTCTTTAAGGGATCATCAGTTGTTTACCATGAAATACTGTTTCGGGGATACACACATATATATATATAATGAAGAAATTCATATTTAAAAATATTGGATAATTATTTATAATTTTTAAAAGCCGGACAATCATATTTTTATTTTAAAAACTTGAGATCCATCAGCATAAAACATCTTTATCAAAAAACATACATTTCTTTTTTCTTTAATCCTTCCAGCAAGTGTGAATTTCTTCATTATTTCATAACACACGTCATGACGGCTGCACATATGAGGATGTGGCAAACAAAATCAGAAGAGGAATCTTCCAAGGGAATAGCCTACCTCCTTTACTCTTGTTTCGTGATGGATCCAAGCTACTCAATAAAAACAGGACTGCTTAAAATCCAAGCCAGGGTTGCCAACAATACATGAACAATAAAGTCAACCAGCTGCTCTTCATGGATAAACTCAAGCTATATTTTAACTCAGATGCTGACTTATACATAAATTCTCCAGAGATATTGGAATGAAGTTTAGTTTGGACAAATGTAGTAAGTGCTATACTAGGGATGGGAAGTAGATTCAAACAGAAAACATACAGCTTGATGAAAATACTGACATCAAGGACCGAGAAGAACAGGAAAAATACATAAAAGAGAGCGATTCAATTCAGCCAAGATAAGAGAAAAAATTGGTTGTGAATATATACGTCGTGTAACGAAAATGTGTATAACATAGCTTATAGACAAAAACAAAATAACTACAATCAACAATGTCTGTGATAACATACAGTTTTGGCATTATCAAGTGGCCACAAAACGACAAACCAATGTCAGTCAAGGCTCTATTTGCCTAGATGAGCAAAAGAGATTGACCATTAGCATCATGCCACTGTCATGAGAACTGGGCAATATCTGACGAACTTCCAAAATCCAAATCTCCAAATTGTACATCAACATCATGAAACAAGAGCCAGCATAAAAACCTCGATTGTCAAATATTTTGAACAAGACAGTCTTACAAATGAGAGAGAATCAGTAAACAAGTCTATTACAAAAATAGCCCAAAAGAGTCACCAAAAATATACCAAGAACTTCCATCACAAAAAAAAATGAAATGAAAGAATGGGCCAACCAACAGCATGTCAAATATTTTCTGGATGAATTCACTAAGGACTATATAAAGAAGGTTCTATAGACTGGTTAGAAAGAGGATCGCTCCACTACAATCAGGAGAGAGGATTATAATGGCTGCTCAAGATCAAGAATTGATGACAAATGCGTTTAAAAAGAGGAGTGGTCTCAGCAATGACAACAGATGCAGCTTCTGCCACACAGAAGTAGAGAGTGCAAGCCACCTGAAGGGAACAGCTACTATACAATGTCATATAATGGATTATGTAAATATCTCCACTAGACCATACGAAAAATGTTGAATATCAAATGCAGCAGCAAGTCCTGGGAAGTAACATTTGGAAATAAGTTGTACATCATACACTACGACTATGCAATTCCTTTGTATTTAGAAAACAAAGCTATTAACTCTGATATAGTGATATGGGACAAAAAGGAGAAAGAAACGATCTTAGAAATTAGTGTCCCCAATGATGCTGTGTTGAATAAAGCTGAGAGAGAAACAATAATGAAATATCAATATCTCATGCATGACATGAACAAAAAAAAAAAAAAAAAAAGAAACTAGAATCTTAGGAAGATCCATTATTCAAGTAATTATAGGAGCAACTAGACTCATGAAAAAGAATTTCAAAAACTATCTGGCAAATATACCCAGTGAATCAAGTGCAAGAAAGATTCAAACGATTGCAATTAAAGGGACAGTCAGAATCTTAAAAAGATTTCTCAGTTGGATTGTACGAGATAACAGGTGAATGTTTGGCATCCAGTATACAAACTCCTACCGTAGAAATATTAGAACGAACCACTCTCTTAGCAGAGACAATATGTATTGGTCTAAAGAGGGAGGGACGGAGAGATTAAGCATCTATATACTTTTCAAGAGGATATTTTACATTATAAAGATTTCTAGTCTTTAAAATAAATGATTTATTTTTAAAAATTAGAAAAAAAAAAAAAACACAATTTTGAAAACCTAACATATACATTAAATGGCTATAAAGCGACGCTCACTGTTTATTTGTTTGTATAAATGGACATTTGTTGAGATCATTTGCGAGCACTGTTCCCATGGGCCGGTGGGTAGAACTGCCAAATATCAACGCGATGGTTGTAGGTTCAATCTTCAGCTAAGGAAAGGTGCTAGTCTATCTGCACTGATGAGTTGTGATACAACGAAACAGTACTGTATGTGGATGACTATATATGTTAGAATAATGCCAGTCTCAGGATGGGTAAAATCAATTCCTTGAACAGAACAGTTTTGAACCAATTTTATGTGTTTTTACAAAAATTAAAATAAATATATAATGCTGTTGTGTGTCAATAACATGGTTAATGCGTTACTGGCTTGAACCAATTGCTTATGTCAAGTTAAGTGCAGAGAGATTTAAAGGTTAAGACTGACAAGCTTCAAACTTATTGACTTCGATTGATAACACGTGCACCTGGATGCTAGCAAAGGTCACAAGGAAAGTTGATACATCTTGAGTGCAAACTGGTCAACGGGGTGTTACCACCTCCACACATACACCTTAAAATAAATAGGGACACATGCATTTTCTAGTCAGTTTGACAGTCTATAGTTGGAGAGTTAGTTAATTGCAGGCAGTTAGTCTGTCGCGATTCCGAGATGAAAAACTTCTCATGGCGCCGATGAGAGATGGGGATGAATGGCAGATAAACCGATAGAAAAATTCCCGCCCTTCTTTCTAAGGATGGACAGAGAAACAGAGACGTGATTTTGACCTAGAAACTGAATAAAGATCCAACTATTCAAACAAATGAGACTTGTGTCTGTTTCTTTGCATGAGAGAAGTTTTATTCTAGGTGCACTGATATCAGGACACAAACCACTCTATGTCATGGTCAAGAGATGCAAAGAGGATATAAAAGATACGTTTTGCTTCATTTTTATAAACCCCTTAAAAGGGCTGATGTGCCATAAAGGTGAACATTGACACGCAATATAAACAGATTCCCATTCCCCCACGTAATAATGCAACTAAACCTTATGTTTAGAATCCATCCATCCATCCAGCACGGCCCCAGCCAAGATTGAACTCACTACATGAGTTTGTAGTGTAATTTGAATCTCGTCAGTAGCTGAATACTTGATGCTTCGCCAGGGCTATCAAGGGTATTTTTTATCATGACACCATCACTAGACAGAGTGCCTACCACGGCTTAAGAGAGTCCTATCTACCCTCAAAAGTAGGATAAGCCGCGCCAGTTTCTCAACCTGGTATTTTACCTTGCGGTACATACAGCACCTCGCCTTCCCAAATGGTCACCCATGGCCAGGCTCAACATTGCTTAACTCAGTGATCTGGCAAGAACCAGTGTGTCAATGTGATTGTGCAAATCAGATACAAGTTCACTCATCCAGATGAAAGAATGAACCACCTAATGTACATGGATAACCTGAAGCTGTTTGCAAAAACCAAGAATGAATTAGAGACGCTAAAAAACAAAATCAGAATCTTCAGATTGTGCTGAATATGTTTAGAATCATTAATCAAAGTTGGATCAAAATAAATTGTATGATTATGATTCTAGAAAATGTCTAAAATTTAAGACTTAAATTTGGTTTTAAGAATTTGAAATTCAGAAAATCTTAATTGGTGCAAGAAATGCAAGTGGTGAATTATTAGATAGAAACTCTGTCCTGTACCCTAAACACGTGATGTAATTTCTAACAGTTCAAGTCCAAGAAGTAGACGGACATGCCAGACAATGTAGAAATCTAAATGAATATTTCCTTGAAACTGCTCATCTACCATTTTTATGGCTACGTAAGAAAATTAAGTGAGAAGGAATTAATTTTAGTCTTTCTTTTAGTTTCTCCCCTTGTAAACAAACTTCTCTCCCAAATAAAACCTTTGAAACAGCAATAAGTCTCCATTGTTCTATGCATGAGTTTTACTCGCCTAAGTCCAACAGCCGAACAACCATTAGACAATGCAATAATACAGGGAACAGCCCACATATAAAAGCAACACCAAATACTCTCTATAAGAGAAAAAGAGTGTTAAAAAGAAAAGAAAAAGATATATAATATATAATAATGAGAAAACACATTAGACACTCGATCCTCTTCCATTTTAGTTTTTAGTCATAACTAACCCAAGAATTCTCATCCATACTTTCAATGTGACCATACCAAAACAGTCTCCTGCACACATCAGAGGTCAACTTAATTTATTTTATTGGGTTATTGAATATTTAATTTATATTATTTTGTGAAAATGTGTTTCAAAACTTTTGTTTACTTCAATAAATGTTTTATTCATGAAAATTAGATTTTATTTTGATTATACTACACTTTTCCAATAATCATCTGCAAGAATGTTTGTGCTGAGAATGTTTAAAATATAAATAATGATACTGATAGCAACTTACCTTTTACACGGCAACTTCAAATTCGACATGTAATTTAAACTGAAGTTGATAACTTCTTGCAACTTGTCTTCATCCATGTATTTAGACAAACTCTTAATGATTTAAAAAAAAAAAAAAAAAAAGTCATAATTAGTTAAGTTTCAGTGGCATATTTTTTGACTACGAAATATTTATTAGGTTTACTGATTTTAAATAAACTTAGATATTACAGGGTTGAACGATAAAAGTCGCCCTAAAGAAAACAACATTACAGCTTTATTTTAAAGCTTTTATTGAAAAAAATCAATTCAGGTAACTTGCTTATGTAGTAGAACCGACATCTATTCAACGTAGCTGCCTTCAGACTCAATCACATCCTCGATACTGGTCTGGAACTGGGAGCATGCCTTTTCCACAAGCACCTGCAGGAGCTCGGTGAATACTCAGCAGATGGCGGCGATCAAGCTGCTTTGGTGTTAATGTTCTTGATGTATAACCATACAAAGTAGTCCATCGGGTTCATGTCAGGGGAGAAGGGAGTGCCAGTGAGAAAAGGGTACAAAATCGTAGCACTCCTGAAGCCAAGCCTGGGTCTCTTTGGATTTGTGGGCTGATGCGGAGTCTTGTTGCCAGACCCAGGGTCTGCCAGCAGCCACCTGATTGCACCAGGGGATCAACACACTCTTCAACACATCAAGGCACACTTTGGTGTTGATTTTCAAGCTGATTTTGAAGATGTGAGGTGGCATGGTGTGGTTCTCACTTGAAACCACATCAAAGATCATAACCATGGTAGGAAACTTATCAACTTGGGCATGTCCCTCAAGCATTGAACTGTCCGGATTTGAATTTTGAGGGTGCTGATAATGGTCCTGTTATAACTTGGATTGGTAGCGAGCACAAGTTGTACAGCAGCACATCTCCAATCTTGCTCGTGGAACATTGTGTCGCTTTCAGACATGATAGAAGGCTCCTATGGCTCTTGGGATTTGTACACAACTGGCCAACTAGTAGATGGCCTACAACAAAAAAGAAAACCGGTTTTCATCAAAGAAAACCGGTTTTCATCAAATGGAAATGGAATCATGTTGTCTTTTCTAGGGCAGCAATTTTATCGTTCCACCCTGTACATACATCAGCACCAATTATTCACGAGTCATGAAAATTGCACAATATTATTAATGTCCGTTTTATTTTTCAGAATTGTTAACTGTATTCTATATAATTTATTTATCTCTCTCTCTCATTATATATATATATATAAACTTAATACCTGTGTGTTCCCTATAAAAAGAATTTTTAAAGACAACCAACTGGTAATAAAAACAAAGTATTTAATGTCTCATGTTAAGTGATTGCTGGTCCTGGATATGACCTTAAACTATATCCAGTGGTGAGGCCCCAGCTTGTGGGCTTTGGGGAGTGTGGAGCCACCCTTTAATTGCCATTGCTCCCAGGTCAACTCTGACCTGGAGTGGTAGTACCTGTTAGGGTCCCAACTATGAGTTAAATAGAAACCGACTTGAAAACAACAAATATATTCTATTAAAAAAATTTTCTTCAAAATCTTTGGATTCGGCATTAAATAATCTGAAAAGGGTTGATATGCCGTAAAACAAAAACAACCAACCAACCTTAAGTTATTGCGATAAGAAAAAAAAAATTACATGCATTTATAGTCATTGTTGGGAAACGTTGGGATTCCCTGCTAGTGATTTTATACTTTTTTCATCTGAAGCAACGCAAAAAAAAAAAAAAAAAAAAAAAAAGAGAGGATGACAGTATCTTGTCAGACTCCATTTTGTGAAACTCACAATTTATATTTTTTTCTGATTATGTGTGTAATACTAAAGAGATTTTAACTCCAAAGCGTTCCTCATTTAATGCTTAAAAACAAAGCTATTTTTATTGCTTCATGTTAACACCGAACTTAACCATTAGCAATAGTCATTAAAATAAGATGAAGAAAACAAACTTACTTGTTCTCCGATCTGTTCACCATTTTTGTAAGCAACCAAACCATTTTCACAGAAGAAATAATCAAATTCTTTGATGACTGAAAAGAGATTTGATTTACTTCTATTTTAATTATTTTATTTAATTTAAAAAAAAAAAATTAAAATTGTTCAACTCTGTGTGTTTATCACCTTTAGTTTAGAACCTGACCAGTTCCAGTCAAGTCAATAACTTGAAACCATTTTCACTTTACAATTGCCAGACAAACGTATAATCATCATCATATTCGGTTTAATGCCAGGTTTACATGCTGGCATGTCGTTAACATCATTTATGAATTGACTTTCGAATTAACATATTTCTAGCCAGGTCTTTTATTCCGCTTTCTTTCAGATCCAGCCTTATCACTTCATCCCAAGTCTTCCTTTTCCTGTGAACTGAACTTGCTCGCATAACTGTTCTACACCTACTAACCCAAGAACTCTCATCCATTTTTACGTGACCAGTGACCAAACCAATAAAGTCTCCAGTTCTACACACATTGGCCCTTACTGTCCAGATTTAATCTTCCTTTGAGGTCATCAGATTTGTACATGTCTTTACCATACACATTACACATCAATCTCACATTATTTTCTCCATGCAGTGTATGTCCTCAACCCTTACTGACCATGCACAAAAAGGACATATTGTAGATGTAGGTCAGACAAATCTATTAGTAGTTTATTATGAAGATATTTATGCTGCAAAGTCCCAGATTCTCAATGGATGACAAATAAAAGTTTAATATTATGAATGTTCAGGTGTCGGAACAACGAGGACCAGCTAATCATCCTGGACGGATGAAGGATGACACACTGAACTATTAGGCAAAAGTTGCGCAATGCTGAACCACTCCTCTACAGAGTCAGCACTACTTGATTCGAATGGCAAGAAGTCCAGGACGACTAGTAACAATGCAGAAATGAGTGGAGAGCACATACAGCACCTGGTATTTCTAAATGCTCATCCATTTTTTTAATGCTGACCAGACTCAAAGATGCTTAACTTCAGTGGTTTAATGGGAACCAGTGTGTCAATGTGATTATGCCGTTTATTTAATACTAATGTGTGTGTGAGGGGGGGGGCTGACTTTGCCTGGTCGTAAAATATGTTTAAATGTATTTAAAAAAAAAAAAAAAAAAAAAAAAAACCATTTGGGTGCTATCAGCTAGAATCAAAACCGAAAGCAAAACTAGCATTCAAAGCTGGTGACTAAACCATTGTACCAACGTGACATGCATATGAACTGATAAAAAATAAACTAAGATGAATGTACATGTATAACGATTTATTTTTCAATTTTGACATCTTTTTGACTCCTTAAAATCTATTTTAACTAGCTAAAGACCCATAAAAGAATGGTCCATAAAAAAATCTCTAATCATTTGAGGCCCCTAGCACCACTCAGTGACTTTTAGTTTTAGGACAGATAGTTTTAAAATATGGAGACAGACAGACATAGTAAGTTTTATAAATTAGATTATGATAACGAGATAACATTTTTTTTGTAATATATATATATATATATATATATATATATATATATATAAAAATACTTACTACTCAAGTCACCTCCCATTTGTTCTGTGATTTTGACAGCATCAGAGCCACCAACCAATCCAACGACAACTTTACTTTTTAGTTTTTTTAAACATTCTTCCATTTCAGGACGGATTTTCTAATGGAAAAAAAAAATTAAGAATTAAGTCAGAGATGACAACCAAACAAATATTAATAAATAAAAAAAATTATAAATAAAAAAAAAAACAAAAAAAAACATAGTTCTTTGGATCTGCATCCATTGTCTAAAGAAGTATTGTCATAAAATATTTTATTATAACCTACATGCCCTAAACCTTTAGCCAAACTTAAATGAACCATTTAATTATTTACTTATAATATTAGTCATAAAAAAAAAAAAATTAACATTTTAAATCATACTTTGTTTGCCGGCATTTGTGTTGTATTTGGTTTCAAAAAAATATCTTAATGAGTTTTGGAACCTTTTGTTCTATTATGGCTGAAAAATAGGAATATTTAATATTCTGGTTTTACGTTTAAAAGCAACAGATGTGTAGGAATTTCTTCTTAAGCATGAAAGCTACCATTTTGCGTTGGGAGTTTCTTGAGTACATACAAGTTTGGAATATAAAGTGGGTGCAAAAAGACAACGGTGAAGAAACAGCTGGTTTTATATATAGATTTATAAGTGATAAAAATCATTCATAAAATTAGCAAAGGTCTGGTAGTCCCGTGGTAACACACCAAGCTACTTATCGAGCTGTTGTAGGTTCAATCCTTGTTAAATAAAGTCTAGCTATACTGATGAGGAGTAAACTCTGAAACATTACATATATATATATATATATATATATATATATATATATATATGAGAGAGAGAGAGAGAGAGATGACTTACTTTCATGCACATAGTAATTATTAATTAATAAAATAATTAAGAATTAATATTTAAATTAAATAAAAAAACGTCCTAAAAATTGAGCGAAGACAAATGTAAACAAAGGGCAAATAACTCCTTAACTCTCAGGGAGCGAAATAAAAAAAGAAAATAAATTAATCGCTTAAAAGATTTTTTTTAAAAATAAAATGAAATAAAAAATTCAACACTCTTATATATAAGATTGAATTTTTTTATTTATATATATTTATATTCAGAGTGAAAATTTATGAAAGGACATAAAACATTAGATAAAAAGACATATATATATATATATATATATATATATATATACATATATATATACACACACACACACACCGAGTCATGGGAAACGGATGTTTTTAGAACATTCCTTGGTCTCTTTGAGTAAGGGAGAGAGAGTGAGGAAGGTAGTCTTTAAACCTGCTTAAGATGCCGTTTAGTTTGTTGTTGTTATTCATTTACGTTAAATTTTGTTTTTTTTATTAATTTTTAATTGTTTTTCTTTTCAAAACATTGCCCTCATGCTACTGTGGAGTCATGAACACCGTGTGTTTGCTTATGACACTTACGTGAAAAATGGTGAATCAATGACAAAAACCCAATGTCTCTTCAAGCGAAGATTCAACATCAGTCGTCACAGTAATGTACCAAGCCGCAATACCATTCTTAGGTAGGTTAGTACACTAACAACTGGTTCATTATTGAAACCCAAACCACCCAGCCCTGCCAAAACCGCCAGAACACCAGGAAATGTGGATCAAGTAAAAAGTAAAAGAGGCAATCACCCGAAGTCCCATTCACTCTGTTAGGCAACAGTCTGCAGAACTGGGAATAATTCAGAGCACCGTGCAGCGAATCTTACATAAAGACCTAGCCTTTCAGCCATACAAAATTATGACTGTCCAACAATGGAATCCGCGGATTACCAATAAGTTTGTGCTTTTGCTAAACAATGCTTGACATGTTTGAAGAAAATGAGGATTTGACCCTAATAATGAGGGATGAAGCCCATCTTGATCTCAATGGTACAGTTAACAAGCAAAACTTTCAATATTGGGCTTTAGATAATCCATCGTGAATTACATCAGCGACCACTACACAGCCCAAATATGACTGTTTGGTGTGGTTTGGGAAAGTGCAGGATTTTTAGTCCATTCTTTTTTGAAGAAGAAACATCAACAGTTATTTCAGACCACTATATTCAACTGTTTGAAAACAGTTTCCTTCCTGAGCTTCGCAGACGAGGAATCAATAGGGCATCAATGCGGTTTCAACAAGATGGGCCACTGTTCATACGGCGAGAGCATCCATGACTGCTGTTCGAGCTGCATTCCCTAATCATGTCATTTCTTGCTTTTGAGATCTCCTGTGGCCTCCGCGCTCACCCGATCTTTCCATGTGCAATTTTTATCTGTGGAGATTTTTGAAATCACACATCTATGCTGGGAAACCTTGCACACTTGGAGAATTGAAGACTGCGATACATGAAAATTGCAAAAAAATAGGTAAAGAAATTTTAGTGAAAGTGGAGGCTAACTTTAGAAAACGACTTCAAATTTGTGCTTGTAAAAATGGTCATCATTTGTCAGACATAATTTTTCGCTTCTAAATATTTCATAATGAGATAGTAAATGTTTTTATGTACATTATAAAATTTTTGTTGAAATATTCAGTTTTGTTTTCCTTTAAAACATCCGTTTCCCGTGACTCACCATATATATATATATATATATATATATATATATATATATATATATATATACACACACACAAACGTTTATTCGAAGAGAAAATTTGAAAGATAAAAATACGAGGGACATGAAACAATAGACAAAAAGACAAAAATCACAGACATAATTCATAAAATAATTGTACACCACACAAAAAAAAAAATTTTTTTTGTCCTGACAAACAATTCATAGAGTTATGCATAGGTATTGTAAAAGTAAATACGACTTAATTCAAACATATTTCAAAACGATAGCTGCAAGCAAGTGAAAAAGGCTATGATGGAATATATTTAAGGAACCATAGTTGTATCCATTAACAAAACGTCTGATGAAAAAATGTGTCGAAGATGTAAAAATTATATCAAGATTAAGTGTCTAAAGTCAAAAAAAGAAAAGACCTCATTTCTGAATCTCGTACATACGTGGAGAGATTCTGTTTTTTGCATTTCTAGATAGAAGAGTGCACTTTGAGTTGGCAAGTAATAATTCAGGGGAGATAACATGATTTAAAAGAAATAACTCATGAATATTCTATATGAAAGTCATATAGATTTACCAAATGATACAACTTTCTTGGAATTTGAAGCTATCTATTATTATACTAAATACGAGTAAATCAACGTTTGTTTTCCCTATACCTTTTTTCCTATATACTTTAGTAACACAAAATACACACTAAAATATACTTTAGCTCTGGAATTGAGTTAGGTTTTAAAAAAACTGTTTTCTTCTAATTAGGAGTAATTCATAATTAACTGAACATGTAACCCATTTCTCTCTTAGTTTTCTATGTATTTTTTTTTTTTTGCCCCCTCTCATTATGTTGATTCAACCACTTTCTGATATTTCTTAATGTCTTTGTAAATAGAGAAAGTAATCAGTAATTGTATTGGAATCACCCATTCACTATTTTTTTTCTCACTCTGTCTAATACTTTTTAACCCACAGTTTGAAAAAAAAAAAAAAAAAAAAAAAAGATAAATAAATGAGTAGAAAGGGGAAAATTTTCAATAAAACATGTTTATTGAACTGGCTTTGCAAACTCAATTGTTTCTCAATTCAAACAATTTAACCAAATTTCAATGAATTACTCCACAGGTTATATTTTTCCTTTTTTTTTTTGTTTTATTTTACTTCAGTTGAAGTTCTCAGAAATTAAGGGGCCTATGACCTGGAGCTAACACTTGAATTCTATATGATACATAGATATTCGAATGTTCCATTAAAGTTTTTTTTATCTCTCAAACACTGAGTTAGTAAAGAAATTGAGAGCATAAATTTCCTCTTCCCAATTAACCATTTTTATATGTTGTAGTATATATTTCGTGTTAATCTCACTGGGTTCTAGGATAAGAATTTATCTAGTCTGGTGGAGTATCCAACTTCATGCTGCTACTTGAGGTAAGATCACTTGGAGAAGGTGCACCATTCCTCGTAAAAGCTAATGTAAGTTAGCCATAGTGAGATCTTATTTGCGCAGCGAATACTATGTGATTTTGAATATTTGGTGAGGGAAAAGTATCCTCATTCCAGGTTGTTCTGACAAACTCCTGTACAGAGAGACACTTGAGGATAGCGTCTAGTAGACATTCAAGTTCTGTTATTATGCTAAATATTAACTCATTTCAGCTTGCATATACGGCACACTAATAAGTATGATATAATATTGCATCATACATTTCTCTAGCATGAAAAAAGCCTAAACAAAGGCAGTGAGAATGCTCATCAGACCTGTTTCAACATGTATGTAGGCGTACAGCCGTTCAAACCTGCCAGTTTGTGCTCGGCTTCCACTGTGAAAAGACGTGTCTCTGTCACATGTAAATTAATGCATTTTTTCTAATCAACTATGTTGGGTCAACATCAGAAAAATTTATAAATCGAAATTGTTTTACAAAAAATTAATTCATGCAGAAATGGGTAAATCATTGGTCAGAGAAGTATTAGATGAGACGATTAGAAGTCTACTCTGCACTTTATCTACTGCACCACAGATCACAACGGATAAAGTGTTGAGTCATAATCATGTTTAATGAAACGTCTCCATTTGCATTTTTTCTGATTAATTATATTGAGCCAACATCATTGTAATTATTTTTAAAAACCCGGGTAGAAATGGGTTAACATTTATTTCCTTAAGGATTCTTTTCTATAAATACATGTTAAAATATACCTTAGTTCTGGAATTGAGTTAGGTTTTAAAAAAAAAAAAAAATGTTTTAATTGTTCTAATTAGCAGTAATTTATAATTAACTCAACAAGTTACTCATTTCTCTTAGTTATCCATGTATTTCTCTGGTTCCCTCTCACTATCTTGATTCAACCACTCTTTGATATTCCTTAATGCCTTTGTAAGTATTTAGAGAAAGAGTAACTATTTTAGTGTTGCCATCTAATTTAAATGTATGTATGTGCGCATGAGAACACTCATGTAAATCAGATTGCAAAATAATACATCTCTTTATTTCTATATCAAAATAAAGAATCTTTTTTTTTTTTTTTTTTTTTACACAGGAGTCACCACTTATCAAGGCCCGGAGGCCACTCAAGGATAAGGGTTAATGCGTATACAATGGTCAAACTCAAAGGGAACATGTCGTAATAATCGTTAGTAGTGGAAATTTGATAAATTGGATTACTTAAAGAGATGGCTCATTAAGAATTTGTTCACTTTGGACTTGAAGACAGCCATTGTAGTCAGTTGGAAAGTAAGAAAACAGAACAGAGTTCCACAAGCATGCCGTTTTAAGAAAGAAGCTTTGTTCATGGAATCAACACTTAGGTTTAGGCACAGATAAAGAGTGGAGGAAATTATTGATAGTGGTTTCAGCTAGTGTTTTTTTCGTAAAAGTCAGGACAGGGAGTACCATAGATTGGAGCTCAGACGAGCACTTGCTATTAAATAAAAAGGATAATATAGAAATAAAGAAACTTTGTTCTGTAAGAAGAAAGTCTACAAAAAAAAATATAAATAAATATATATATATGCTACAATGTTTCTAAATTTAGATGAGGATTAATAATTTGCATCATTTGAACTGTTCAAACAATTGTTCTCATCTTGGTTGTTTTCATAACGTTTCAGCTGGTGTAACCTCCAGCCTTCTTCTGGTGTATTTTCACAATGGCTCTTATTTGTAACTGGTGAAAAAAAAAAAAAAAATTTTTTTTTTTTACTTTTTTTTTTTCAACAAACCATAGTCGTTAGAAAACTGAATGAAATGAAAAGTTGTTTTCATTTTTGTATAAATTCGTTCTGCACTGGAAAATGAGAGTCATTGTAAAGATAAACCTGAAGAAGGTCGGAGGTTATATTGGGCGAAACATTGCAAGAATAACAAGCAAGATGAGATCAGTAATCTGAACAATACAAATAATACAAGATATGCTACAATTTATTAATTTTTTTAAATGAAATCAAAATAGTGGGAATGCTTGTGACCCAACGGGTCAAGAGTACAACTCGTTTTTTTTCCAAAAGTTATTTTACTGCCAATTTCTAATCGTCACATAGAAGAATTTGTTATTTGTCATCAAATGTTGATGAAAACTAAAACAAACTTATTCTAAAGGTTTTGTTTACAATTCTTTTATATAAAACAATTTTTTTCTTGAATAAAAATAAACAAGCGGCAAAAAATGCGATATTTATTTTCTGCAGAATTTATAAACACAAACGTGTTTTGTGTGTGAATATTAACCAGTATTAAAAGAGTTTTCTAAATATAAACAATTCGATGATATCTGGGGATATGAAAACGCTAGCATTTTATTTTTAAAATTTTTTTTCACTCCCAAACTGCCACTGAGGTGTTGAGAATATTTTCCCTGAGGAAGTAGATATGAAGTTAATCAGAGCACATTCCTTGGAAATACTTGTAAAATAAGAACATGAATGCCATAAGGGCTGGAGATTGGCAAACAGTGCAAGACCTAATAGGTTATGTTAGACATTTTTTTTGCAACCTGTCCAAAAGGCTAGTGGTTGATGCACCAACATATGGTGATGAATGGCCAAATATAACCTTTTGAATTTAGCCCAAGGCTGTCAAATTGTTATATACTGTTGTGGCCATTTTACGACACTAGGTTGATGGCTTCAAATGTTCTCTTCAATGCATATTCACTGCATAAGAATTGTGCAAAGCTACAACTTGGTTTCAACTTATTAAGTAAATAAGTATTTCTAGAATAATCATATTTACATGAGACTCCAGAATTTCATCTTAGTATTTTACTCAGCATTTTGTTTCTCAAATTATGAAGATGTTCAGAGAATACTAGCCGATTTTTGTTTTGCTCACTTCTAACAAGTCTAGGGTGCTTATACAAATAGGGGCACAGGTGAAAAATCGCAGTTATGCAGATGAAAATTGCAATTTCAAATAAATTAACAGGAAAACTCTTTGATATCAGGCAAACATAAGTATCTACGTGAAAAATTATAGAGTAGAATTTTAATTTTAAAAAAAAATTACTTTTATTGTATACTGTCGATCTGCCAATGAGAAGAGTCTAAATCCCATAAAGGAAGGGGAGATAAGTCAGTTTGTCAATAACTAAGTAATAATCAATGGCGAATCAGTAAATTACGAAAATTGATTTTTATTTTAATTAAAAATTCTACTTGATAATTTTTCCTAAATTTTTGTGACAATACCTACTTTTTACGATACACAAGTATATCAAAGAGTTTTTACTTGAAATGCGATTTGCACTTGTGACAAGTACCAAATCAATTACTGTTATTTTTACAGGGTTTTACAAGCTTAAACATGATTATGTACTATGTAACAACTTTCCTACAATAATACTCTCTAATAAATTTTCTACAACAATACTCTCTAACAACTTTCCTGCAATAATACTTTCACAATAAAATTTGGAAGCATTTTTGTTTTCCACTAATGAGTTAGCACTTCAAGGCTAAAATACTAATTGAAAACGAGAGTTAAGATATGGGGAATGAAGATCTCCACATAGTATCTACTTAAAACAATAGCTGATCGAGAAAATGGCCATCTTCCCGTCTTTTTCAAAACATCACACATGAAATGTAACAATTAAAGGATAAGATAGGGATGAAACAAGAATTACGAGACGGCCAAAAAAAAAACCTAAAATCCATTTTCAATTCTCAAATGGAGTTCATCCATCCTTTAACAGCTCTTGATTTTAGTGTTGATGAGTTTCCACATACCCACCTCAGAAGACAAACCATAATAAAACCTTAATAACGATGATGAAGAAAGTTCAAACTACTTCCTGATTTTTTTTATTGTATGAAGTCACTTGATGTAAAAAATTAAAAAAAGATGATTATTGCAAAGACAGGATGGCCTCAGTTTTGAAATGGCCATGGCTATAGGTAGAATGGAAAACAGTCAGCAGGAATAGTGTTCCACAAACTTGCAGTTCTTGGAAAGAATCTTTTTGAATATAAAGTTGAATCACAATGAAGTATCAAAACAGTGAATTGGTGGAGACCACTAAACCAAGGAGTCAAACTAGCTGGAATAAAGGAAGCAGCGAATAGATCTGACAATTCTGGTGAACACATATAACAGTATTTATAAAAAAAGAATATAGTAATATATTCAAAAATTACGAAAATTCTGCTTTTGTCTTTAGTAAAAGAAAAAAAAAGTCTACCGCTATAGACAACAAATATTGCAACCAGGACACAAATAATCTAAAATATTACTTGCAGAGTTATGTCCCTTGTGTATAGCTTCCTACTGACTACTTTATAATATCTAAGAAAAATGTGATTTTACCCAATTTTTTGTAAAAATTAGTTTTAACTAAGAATAAATTTCTACTCGATGATTTGGATATATTACTATTTTCGGCATGACAATTAAGTTAACTACCTAATATTGTTTTTGCTTAAAACATTTTTTTTTTTTTAATCGATCTTTTGATTGTATCTTAACAAGCACCGATTTTTATTTATTTTTTTATTTATTTATTTATTTTGCCGGTTTCTTTTCAACCCTACCGAATATGTTAAGATAAGGTTGTTTTGACATGACTAGCAACATCACATCTGTGAGAAAAAGCTGGCAGTGAAGAAGAAAGGGGGGATTGTCAATCAAATTAGAGATACGTTTCTGATACTTTATCAAGAACCCTTAAATGGGACAGAATCATTAACCCAAATATGACACCAGTACTCTATGCATGGTCTGGTGTGAGAAAGTGTTGTGAGTGATAGAGAAACGACTTTACCAGAAGCAGAAAGAGCAATGGATCTAATAGATGAACTCCAAGAAATACTTTATGAGAAAGAAAGACTAAGAAGTTTCAGAGTAGAGTGTAATCGTTCTCTTTGAATTATTTTGTTTATCTGCTTAGCACCAACCATTGTGACATCAGCAGAAAAATGAAACTCGACGAAATGGCCTTCAATTTACAAAGGTCACGGTTTCATTTTTCTGCTGATGTCACAATGGTTGGTGCTAAGCAGATAAACAAAATGATTCAAAGAGAACGATTACACTCTATTCTGCATTCTAATAATATTTAGTATAGTTAAGCATTTAGAGAAAGTGACTTTTTTCAGCATTGCTTTTTAATTGCTTTGTTATTGACGTTTCTGAATTTTTGAGATGAGGATTATTCGTATTATTTGGATTCATCGAACTACTGTTCTCATTTTGACTGTGATTTTCATAACGTTCAGTCGATGTAACCTTCGACCTTCTTCAAGTGTATCTTGTTGAACTTGGGAATATTTCTGTCAAACTCGGAAATTTGGATGGAATTTTGAATGGAACCCTTTATTTACTTCATAAAGTTAGCATGCTCAGTCCGTCAGCCATGACTGGATAGAGGTTCTCAGTAATTTGCAATCGTATCTTTCGGTCGCCCACACTGAGGATTAAACCTTCAACCTTCACGAGAAGGTCACTTTTTACAATTGATTTTTTCAAGTACTTTAACCACTGCGCCACGGGTCCTTGCTTTGTTATTATCTAATTTACATAGTGTGTTCATACACACCATACAGAGCTATGTAATTAAAAAGAAAATAATACTTTTTTACCCACATTCACTCCTAACAAGGCATATCGCCACTTGAATGTAAGCAGCTACTATTTGAAACCATGTCAAGAAAAGATTAACAAGGTTTATGTTACATTTAAACTTCTGCATATCAGTACAGTCAGGGAAGCAGGTAGTAGAAAGAATTTCAAAATGTAGCAGTTCAAGAGCAGAAACTATTAAAGTAGAAAGCTTTCTGACATTTAGGGACCTCAACAATAAAGGGGTGTGATTTTTGTTGCTAAGTGGGTTTGTCGGGGATATGTACATCGAGGGGGCACAAGTGCAACGAGTTCATCAGAACACATTCCACTAAAATACTTGTAAAACAGGCACAGGTATGCAACATTGTGGTGATGGGACAGGAGTTGGAGCTCAGTTGACAAAGTGAGACCTATTAGATTGAAGACTTTTTTTTTTTGGATCCTATCCAAGAGGAAGAGACTAGTGGTCAACATGCATCAGCCCAGATGTAGCAACAATACTCTATGCATGGAGTAATCATGACTTTGTAGAGGTACAGGATACTCTCAGGTGTGAGTAGTCTTCTAGCATGATAGAGGGAGCCCACCTTCACAATGTCCTCAATGTATTTATTCTCGGGTAGGGTGTAGGCTCTTTACTTCCGATTATCCACAAGCAAAAGAGACTTATTACTGTTAGTTATGCAAGAAGAATGTCTTAGTTGATAACTTTTTAAGGAAATCAAAGTGAAATAGTGGTTGTAACCCAACAGTATTTCCTCCTGTATCAGAAAACACACTGTACGACATACAAATATCTGTGCATGATGTTATATCTCATAGGATTAGCGAATCTCTCAATGGAGGCTTCCTTTCTAGGGCAATTGCTCTTGACATATCAAAGGCCTTTGATAGGGTATGGCATAGATCTCCAGCTACAGTATAAATGGAAATGTATTTTCAATTATTAAATCATTTTTATCTGATAGATTCATAAGAGTAGTGATGAGCAGAAATCAGAAGATCATAGTATTAATGCTGGAGTCCCTCAGAGGTCCATCTGGGCCCAACTCTCTTCCTGATCTACATCAATGATTTTCCAAATCACATCCTAAGATCATTCGTAGGCATTTATGCTGATGACACTACCATTTATGGCAGCACATCAAAAGCTGTAAACGACCAAGTTCTCTGATTCTCTCTCCTCTGATCTTGAGTATGTGGTAGAATGGGGAAAAAGGTGATTGGTTAATTTCTTCCATGTAACAAGATAGAAGATGGCCACCGCATTGCATTTCTACATGAAACATGCAGAAAGTATGCTTTCAGTATTGTGAAAACTAGTTACCAGCCCCAAATTTAAATGCGATATTCGTTTTTAGCACACCCAACTACCCCTGGAAAACTACTTTTTAAAAGGTAGGTTTTTGTGGTGGTCTTCCCAGGCCACAATTACTTTATCTTTAAAGGCCACTGAAGCGTATTAGAAAAAAAAAAAGATTTTTATTTCTTTTTAAGAGGTAAATACGCTGGGTTAGGTCATAAAAAATTACCCCCCCCCCCAAAAAAAATAACTTATGTAGTTCCCACGGCACTACCATTGAACGAAGGTGTTACCAGGAATTACCATATTTATTACAAAAAGAGGTGGAGGAGTATGGGAAAAGACTGAACATTTTAAGTTTGGAGGACATACTTTTGGCTTGATACGGGTAACAAAATGACTTGAGTTTCATGAATAAATATTTTGTCACTTTTTCGAAATAAGAACGAAAATCGAAAAATTGAATTTCAATTGAAATCAATTAGAATCTACTTAATTGTCATGTCGAAATTATTAAAATATCCAAAAATTATGAAAAACGAAAACGTTGAAAATTAATTAATTTCCGAACTAAATTGCAAGTTCTGCTTCTGCTATCTGCTTGAATAATAAACAATAGTCTGCATGGTCTTGTTTATAATAATCATTATTGGGTGCTTATTTAGTTTGGCACTTATTAAAAAAAGAAAATACAGGAAAACCTGTATGACGTATGTGTACCAGTCACGGAACGTAGAAGAGATATTAAAAAAATAACGTAATTTGATCAAGTCATTTTTTTTGTTTGTTTGTTTGTTTTTTTTTATTCAAGAAAATCAAGTTTTACGACTAAGCGCGTAGTAGTGTTTTTCGTCCTCCATGATTAAATCCAAAAGAAAAGGGAGACGATTTAAATCGAAGGTGAAAAGTCAGCCTTACGTTCAATGCAGTTTAGTAGTAAAATCGCTAAAAATCGTAAGTTTTAATTTTCTAGGTTTTAAATAAAACCACTTGATCGATTTACGTAATTTTTGGAATATGGCATAACAATTGCTTACCTTTTTGGTGCTTCTTAAACTATAGTCGACAAATGGATTTTTTTTATATCGTTTTAAGCAAAAACAATATTACGTACTTAATTGTCGTGTTGAACATAGTAATATATTCAAAAATTACAAAAATTCTGCTTTTGTCTTTAGTAAAAGAAAAAAAAAGTCTCTATCGCTATAGACAACAAATAATGCAACCATGACACAAATAATCTAAAATATTACTTTTAGAGTTATGTCCCTTGTGTATAGCTTCCTACTGCCTACTTTATAACATCTAAGAAAAATGCGATTTTACCCAATTTTTTTTTTAAATTACTTTTAGCTAAGAATAAATTTCTACTCGATGATTTGGATATATTACTATTTTCGGCATGACAATTAAGTTAGGTACGTAATATTGTTTTTGCTTAAAACATTTTTTTTTAATCGACCTGTCGATTGTATCTTAACAAGCACAGATTTTTATTTATTTTTTTATTTAGGTGCTAGTGCAGAGAGTGATCATCCGCGCTATTTTTTAAATCGTATTTCCAAGTTTAATTAAAGGTTTATATGTTTTTTTATTCAATTGTAAAGGTTGAAGTACAGAATAGGTACAAAACACCCTCCCCATGTTAAGAATGGCTTTTTAAATAATAACGTTATTATTTACGTCCGGGTCACTCTCTGAGTACCTTTATTTATTTATTTTTTATTTATTTTGCCGGTTTCTTTTCAACCCTAAGGTTTTTTGACATTTGTGCATGTGAACACACACTCAACTGAACTGCACTACTGCACATGCACAACACCACACCTCCAAGCAAAAGCCTTTTTTTTTTTTCTAATTGCATTATGTACAGATGTTCGGCAATTCTTCGTTTCATCTATCATTTCCCTTTTTTGTGACCAAATTCAATAGTTGCTTCAGGAGACTGAAGAAGCGTCCGTCCGTCTGAACTCGATTATGCTGACTTTAATCAATTTTCATAAATTTGAATTTTCCGCATTTTTTTTTTTTTTTTTTTTTTTACTCTGTCAACTGTCGCCTGCTGTGATTTCATTCATTAAGCGTTTCCAGCATGTCCCGGCGGTTTACGTAACCTGCCGGAATATGCGGACGAAACATTGATTTTAGCACTGCATAAGAGCCCATAATTCTGCTTTTACGGTCGATCTCATTTACCTTAATGGTGCATTGTTTTTGATAAAAACCGGATGTCAATTTCTGAATTTTAAAAAATGGCAGCCGTCTCGGCAAGTGGACACCTTCTCCTTAAGATTAATGGCCGATTTGTTAAGGAAGAAACACAAATGTGTCCTACTGTCCTACTGTCCTGGTGGATTTATTTTCCTTATTTCATTTTATTTTCAACAGGAATTTTAAAATTCGTTTTTTGTTTTCGTTTATTGCAGTTTTATTCATTTCAATAAATATTCCACTAATAGTAAATTAAAAAAAAAAATAGTATTGTGGTGCTTCTATAGAATTTGAACCGAACAAAACCAAATTATGCCGAAGTAAACTTAAAAACTTAGCTCGTTCATCATGGTTAGTTTAGGAATAACAGATAAGTTCGGTTTAAATTCTGTATAATTTATCAGCATTTTTATAGAATTATTCTCGTTTTCAAGCTGATCTACGAACTGTATTTTTCTCTCGTGTATTTTGCATCGTTACGATTATTGGAGACGGGAGTGATTCTATAAAATTACCAAAATAATAAATTAATTATTGGTCACGCAAGCACACGATAAGTGGTCACAATTTTATTAATATGGACGATGTTTTTGTTGTTGTTTTTCTTTTTTTTTTTTTTTTTTCATTCACCATGTAAACTAAATGATTTAAGTAGAAAAAGAGTAACTAACCTTACGAGCACCCGTTAAGGTTCCATCAATATCAAATAAACAGATCGTTGTCATATCTCTGGACGTCATGTTTTCGCGTTTAACGTGTACGTTTTCTGGTAGTCAACGTGTTTAATTTCACAAATGTTGAAATAAGGAACGTTTTTATGTTTTACACCGGATGCTTTACACGTGTATGAAAGTCTTGACCAATCAACGACCAGGGATCGAAAAACGCCTATTTCACCAGCCAGTTTGATGTCACGGTGACATAAAACATAAAACATGAAATCACTTTTGTATTCAAAAAACTTTTTATAAAATTAAAAACTACAAAAAGAAGGGTACTATTGCATAATTTGACCCGAATTCTCGTGAATTCCCGTCAAGCATGGATCGGGCGAGAACGGCAATTATCGGTGTCAGCCGAGCGAGCCCGAGCGTTGTTCAACTGTTGAAACGCTAACTCGACTTTTTATTTTATTTATTTAATTTTTTTTTTTTTTTTCTGTTATGTTTTTAGTAAGTTTTAAGGTGATATTAAGGGGGCGGGCGGGATGACGTTTTATTTTCTGATTAGTTACTTATTTATTATTTATTTATTATTATTTTTTTAATTGAATTTTTGGGAGTTTGATTAGCCAAAGAAAAGGCGCTATATAAATGGAAGCAGACGACATTCGAATTGGAAGAAAGCGACTAAACCAACAAAAAAAAAAAAAAAAAGAAAAAATAAGCTGATAAACAAATATATTTTCTTTTCTTTTTTTTTCAAACTCGCCAAACAGAAAAATGACCAACAAAAAGAAGAAAAGAAAAAAGAAAAGCTGACAAACAAATATATTTTCAAACTCGCCAAACAGAAAAGTGACAGGCAAGAAAATAAATCTATACATGTTAGAAAAAAGAAATGAAAACATCGATGCAGACAATATCATATTGTCAGGATAAGAAATTGCTGTCCCCAAAAAATAAGGTACAACAATTGTAAACACAAATGTTTACTTTAAAAAAGATCGTGTGTAAAGGATGGTTTCTCCTGGAGATGTACAAATGGACAGTGCCTTGAAAATAAAAAAAAGAAAACAAGAAAAAAAATATGGTTACAAAAAAGAAAGCAAAACAAAACAAAAACTTGTACTTACACCTAACAATTATACGGTTAAAAAATCTTTTCTTAGAGAAAATAAAACAAACTTTCTGTTGATAAATATTTTGCAAAAAAAAAAAAAAAAAAAAAAAAAAAACATCAAAAAATTAAATACTAAAATGAAATAAACATATTTTAATTTTTCAAGGTAGGTTTTTTTTTTTTTGTTTTTTTTTTCATTAGTCTGCGTCCGTTACGACACTCGGCTGACACCGATAATTGCTTGATGGGAATTCACGAGAATTTGGGTCAAATTATGCAGGAGTACCAAAAAAAAAAAAAAAAGAAATCAATACGACAACGTTTTTATTATTTATCATCGTAATTATTATCAAATTTATGTTTTATTGTTTGTTAATGTTCTGTTTATTTGCGTTGATAAACCATCTCATCCCCTTCCACCTAAATCATTTTACTTCTCGAAATTAAGTTTTTTTTCTGCAAATAAGGTGTCTTGTTTTGTTTATTATTATTATTATTATTATTATTATTATTATTATTATTATTATTATTATTTAATTCAATATCGTAGAACTTTACTTTTACTAATTATCTTTGAAAGAGTCCTAGAAAACGAATATTAATCTTTCAATGAATTTACTTAACTTCAAAATTTAGCTTCCGAATGTCGCCGTGAAAACATTTTTCATTATAACTTTTCTTTATTTATTATTTTCTTTCTTTATTTTTTTTTCACGTGTACAAATTTTTTTTTTTTTTCTTTTTGGAAAATAACTTTAGGCCTTAATCTTTCAAATAAAATTAAAAAGTAGCCAGAAGCCTACTGTAGAGGATTAGGATATATATATCCTAATCTTGTTACAAAAGAAAATAATGAAACGAATGGAATGAAGGAAACAAAGACTCAATTGCTGGATAAAATAAACATGTTGTTTATTTACTGCTGAAGAATGAATGTTTTAGGTGTAACACGTGTTCATGTCCACGCGGGTGTCACCATCGTTTGTTGCGGGACTGGTAGTATAGAAAGAAAAGGAAATGCGTGTTCATCTCACGTTCGAGTTACCTTCATTTGTTCGCGCGTGGCAAGAAAAGTGAGTAATGTAGTGGAACGAGAAATGGCCGTCCGGCATGTAGAAAGAGAAAGAGAGAGTTAAGCTGTGCGCCATATTAGCAGTCAGCTACGCGGAGGTATTCTCAGGCACAAGTTGTAGATAGATAGAAAGTGTATAAAGTGTACATACTGTCTGTTGGCTTTTTGCCCCACATGGTAGCAGGTGGTGTGAGGCACGTGGGCGCGTGCCTGCCGAAACGGCGGCGGCTGGTCCGTAGACCACTCAGCTCGGAAGGCGAGTTGGAAAAGAAGGGAGCAGCTTATTGCTCTTGCTTTTATAGTTGTTTCCGGTGGTCTTTTGCGCATGTGTGGATTTTCTTTGAAAGGGAAGTGACATTGCCCATGTGTGCGTACGTGTGCGCGTATGTGAGTAAATGTGTGTACGTTAGCGTGTGTGTGTATACACGCGAATGTGAGTGTATATACGTGAACGTGAATATATGTACATGTGTGAACGTGCACGCGTATGTTTGTGTGCGCGTATGTATATGAGAAGTAATATAGCTTGAGATGT
Source organism: Euprymna scolopes (assembly GCF_053919585.1). Taxonomy (NCBI): domain Eukaryota; kingdom Metazoa; phylum Mollusca; class Cephalopoda; order Sepiida; family Sepiolidae; genus Euprymna; species Euprymna scolopes. The sequence continues at coordinate 87,083,973 of NC_136496.1, forward strand.
GAACGCGTGTTTTTGTGTGAGACTAGAAAAGGCTCGTGCACTACAAAAAATTATGATAAATTGGCTTTCAAAACTATGTTCCCCTATTTTTTCCGCCATTTTTGCTCGTACCTTGTAAGAAATTAATCTCACAAACTCAATACTCCCTGGCTGAGGAAAAGTTAATTCCAAAATTACAAAACCATACCTTTAAACTCAAATTTTATTCAGTTATAACATCAAAGAAAGGTTATTGGTTCGGGTACAGTCCTTGCAAAATGGTGGGTCAGTTTTGCCTCCCAAATTGGGAGCCAGTAGTTAACTCCTTTGGTTGGAATGGTAGCCTGGTTTTCCTTCGAAAAGGTCCATGATATTTCATGGTGTTCTCGGTAAGAGTTCTGGTGCCTTTAATTAGGCATAAATCGAGTCCCTTGGGACCCTAATTGAATTGAGAAAAGTTCAAACATTTAGTTGATATAAACATGATGAAAATGTTCAAATGATGCCATCCTCTAATAGGGATATCTTCGGCACAATATAAAGGTGTCTCTGCTTGTAGAGATTTCAAGTCCTTTTTTCACCAAACATTTAGGTGATATAAATATGAAGAAATTGTTGCGGCGCCATTCTCGATAAGGCATTCTTCTTGGAGCCGAATTTTGGTGAGTCTCGCTCCTGCCGGAGGTTTTCGTAGACTGAAAAACAAAATGGATGTTAACAAAAAAGGCGACAAGTAATTATGTTGGTCCATACAAATTAACCAAACACAGACTGCCTACAAGATATATGCGTAGGCAGCTTAAAATATGAAAATGGCATTGTAACTGGAATTTCTCACAACCTACAGGCTGCTTCGGTACAGGTATATATATATATATATATATATATATATATATATATATATATATATATATATATATATATATATACATTAGTGTTGAGACGATTAATCAGAATCAAATTGAGAATCAGAAAAATCGGAACTTTTTGGGATATTAGAATCGGTACTGAAATCTGAAAATTTGTGTCTACTTTTTCAATACCAAAAACGATTGCTATAATTATCTTTTTTATTTGATTGTTTTTCCAAACAAAATCTTCTGCTGCTGGTAGTAATAATAAACTAATTAATATTTATTAATTGTAAAACTAAAATCAGTAGATTATCCCCCCCCCCCTCACAAGTTTGTTTTTACGTTTGAGAAAATGTGTCCAACTTTAACATGTTTTTATGAGAAAAAAATAACAACTCTATAGTTAAATATTTAAAGATTTATAAAGAATCAGAATCGGGAAAAATGTTGGAATCGTCCCATCACTAATATATATATATTTAGATATATATAAAGAATTCGATATAAACTCTGCAAATCAGAAATTGCAACAATTTACTATTCGAACAAGAAATACAAAATGTTTTTAAATAAATAAAAGTGAAAACTACATCTTATGCAAGGAGTCATACTTACATTAAAGTTGATGATAATGCAAAACTGTATCTGCCAACAAGCAAAATTTATAGCCTGCCTCTTAATATCATTTTGTTAACTAATTTCCTCAGAGGATAAAACTTATTCATTGAAACTTCATGGAATAAGGAAAAATAATTTTTAAAATTTTAATTTTTGTATTCCTTGTCGAATTGTTGTAATTGCTAATTTGCAGAGTTTATGCTGAATTCTTTATCAATAAAGTATACAGAAATAACAATTATGAATAACATAAATAAAAATATCGGTACTTATTCAGTTTACGACCCAATCGTCAGCAACTTCACATCAGCATTTTCTGGCAGTTTATGTAAGCAGCCAAGTATGCCGAAGCAAAAACTGCCAGACGCTTACTCCAGATGCGGCATTCCCTCTAAGAGGGATATCAAAAATAAAAAGATTAAGATGGAATATGCGAATGGATGGCATCCTCCAAGATAGAAACATTTAGGAGTAACCAAAGGCAAAATAAATCCGTGGAGTGGGCATATTTTGGAGGCTCTCTAGCATTAAAAAAACAATGTTATCGCGCTATTTTTTAATAGTATTTTCAAGTTCAATTCAATTTTTACAATATTTTTGTTTATTAAATCGTTAGGTGAAAGTGCAGAATAATAACAAAATAATTCCCCCTCTCTATGTTAAGAATGGCTTTCTAAATAATAACGTTAACATAGCAGTAACATAAATGTATAAATACCAAAAACAAAACAAGACCAGGATTTATTCATTCCACTATCTAAGTTTTTTTTTTTTAAATTGCTAAAAGAATGAGTTTCGAAGAACCCAGGAACGTGCATGCTATGCACAGACAGAGAACACATACTCATACTCAGCTCCTTGTTGAATGCATAAACAAGTGTCATGCAGTCACTACCTATTGATGTAATCTTTTCCAATCACACCTGATATTAAGTTGATGTTTAAAGTAAACAACCAGATTCTGATTGGAAGCAGATATCAGCTCATGAACCTTATCCAGACATTTAATCCATATCACTGGTCTCACCAGCTAGGCTAACTAGAAAATAATTTTTTTTCACCCTAGACCACGGTGGGGCTATGTTGTTGATAACGAATGATACACCAAGAACCAACCAATAGCTGCTCAACATCAATACAGGCCACTCCCCTCTGATATATTCCCAGATTCGCCGAACTTTGCTGTAAGTTAAGGCGTGCTCGGCCATTTCTTCTTCATCTACAGCAAGGGATCGACCCTTACGCTATTTCTACATAATTTGGTATAGAAGAGCAGTGTGTTCCAAACCAGTTACCTTGTCAAAAAACACTTAGAGTTGTTGAGATAGCACTGGCCTAGCACCCAACTCTACTGTTGCCAAGATATTATTATGTCTCATTTAAATGCTTTAGTGTTGATAACAGATTTTTTTCTAATTTTATCAAGAAATGATAATGTTTTAGTTCTTTCTGACTGACCACCATGTTGGCCGGCTCACAATACACAGCACCAAACACAGCTGGCTCTTAATACACGGCACCAGACACAGCTAGCTTCCAATATGTGACACCAGACACAGCTGGCTCCTAATATACTGCATCAGACACAGCTGGCTCCCAGTATACTGCACCAGAAACAACTAGCTCCCAGTATACTGCATCAGACACAGCTGGCTCCTAATATACTGCACCAGACACAGTTGACTCCCAATATACTGCACCAGACACATCTGACTCCCAATATACTGCACCAGACACATCTGACTCCCAATATACTGCACCAGACACATCTGACTCCCAATATACTGCACCAGACACATCTGACTCCCAATATACTGCACCAGACACAGCTGGCTCCCAATATACTACACCAGACACAGTTGGCTCCCAATATACTACACCAGACACAGCTGACTCCCAATATACTGCACCAGACACAGCTGACTCCCAATATACTGCACCAGACACATCTGACTCCCAATATACTGCACCAGACACATCTGACTCCCAATATACTGCACCAGACACAGCTGACTCCCAATATACTACACCAGACACAGCTGGCTCCCAATATACTACACCAGACACAGCTGACTCCCAATATACTGCACCAGACACAGCTGACTCCCAATATACTGCACCAACAGCTGACTCCCAATATACTGCACCAGACACATCTGACTCCCAATATACTGCACCAGACACAGCTGACTCCCAATATACTGCACCAACAGCTGACTCCCAATATACTGCACCAGACACAGCTGGCTCCCAATATACTACACCAGACACAGTTGGCTCCCAATATACTACACCAGACACAGTTGGCTCCCAATATACTGCACCAGACACAGTTGGCTCCCAATATACTGCACCAGACACATCTGACTCCCAATATACTGCACCAACAGCTGACTCCCAATATACTGCACCAGACACAGCTGACTCCCAATATACTGCACCAACAGCTGACTCCCAATATACTGCACCAGACACAGCTGACTCCCAATATACTGCACCAACAGCTGACTCCCAATATACTGCACCAGACACAGCTGGCTCCCAATATACTACACCAGACACAGCTGACTCCCAATATACTACACCAGACACAGCTGGCTCCCAATATACTACACCAGACACAGCTGACTCCCAATATACTGCACCAGACACATCTGACTCCCAATATACTGCACCAACAGCTGACTCCCAATATACTGCACCAGACACAGCTGGCTCCCAATATACTACACCAGACACAGCTGGCTCCCAATATACTACACCAGACACAGCTGACTCCCAATATACTGCACCAGACACAGCTGACTCCCAATATACTGCACCAACAGCTGACTCCCAATATACTGCACCAGACACATCTGACTCCCAATATACTGCACCAGACACATCTGACTCCCAATATACTGCACCAGACACAGCTGACTCCCAATATACTACACCAGACACAGCTGGCTCCCAATATACTACACCAGACACAGCTGACTCCCAATATACTGCACCAGACACAGCTGACTCCCAATATACTGCACCAACAGCTGACTCCCAATATACTGCACCAGACACATCTGACTCCCAATATACTGCACCAGACACAGCTGACTCCCAATATACTGCACCAACAGCTGACTCCCAATATACTGCACCAGACACATCTGACTCCCAATATACTGCACCAACAGCTGACTCCCAATATACTGCACCAGACACAGCTGACTCCCAATATACTGCACCAACAGCTGACTCCCAATATACTGCACCAGACACAGCTGGCTCCCAATATACTACACCAGACACAGCTGACTCCCAATATACTACACCAGACACATCTGACTCCCAATATACTGCACCAACAGCTGACTCCCAATATACTACACCAGACACAGCTGACTCCCAATATACTGCACCAGACACATCTGACTCCCAATATACTGCACCAACAGCTGACTCCCAATATACTGCACCAGACACAGCTGACTCCCAATATACTGCACCAACAGCTGACTCCCAATATACTGCACCAGACACAGCTGGCTCCCAATATACTACACCAGACACAGCTGACTCCCAATATACTACACCAGACACAGCTGGCTCCCAATATACTACACCAGACACAGCTGACTCCCAATATACTGCACCAGACACATCTGACTCCCAATATACTGCACCAACAGCTGACTCCCAATATACTGCACCAGACACAGCTGGCTCCCAATATACTACACCAGACACAGCTGGCTCCCAATATACTACACCAGACACAGCTGACTCCCAATATACTGCACCAGACACAGCTGACTCCCAATATACTGCACCAACAGCTGACTCCCAATATACTGCACCAGACACATCTGACTCCCAATATACTGCACCAGACACAGCTGACTCCCAATATACTGCACCAACAGCTGACTCCCAATATACTGCACCAGACACAGCTGGCTCCCAATATACTACACCAGACACAGTTGGCTCCCAATATACTACACCAGACACAGTTGGCTCCCAATATACTGCACCAGACACATCTGACTCCCAATATACTGCACCAGACACAGCTGACTCCCAATATACTGCACCAACAGCTGACTCCCAATATACTGCACCAGACACAGCTGGCTCCCAATATACTACACCAGACACAGTTGGCTCCCAATATACTACACCAGACACAGTTGGCTCCCAATATACTGCACCAGACACAGCTGACTCCCAATATACTGCACCAGACACATCTGACTCCCAATATACTGCACCAGACACATCTGACTCCCAATATACTGCACCAGACACAGCTGGCTCCCAATATACTACACCAGACACAGCTGGCTCCCAATATACTACACCAGACACAGCTGACTCCCAATATACTGCACCAGACACAGCTGACTCCCAATATACTGCACCAGACACAGCTGACTCCCAATATACTGCACCAGACACAGCTGACTCCCAATATACTGCACCAGACACATCTGACTCCCAATATACCGCACCAGACACAGCTGGCTCCCAATATACTACACCAGACACAACTGGCTCCCAATATACTGCACCAGACGCAGCTGCCAAGCTGACCGGTTCACTTTCAAAGAGACAAGAGGAAGAGACTTGCTTGCTTGTCGAGCATAAGTTCCCAATCGCCATGTATCTTTTCCTTCTTTTTTGTTCCTCTCCCCTTCCTTTCCAATCTTTATGCCTATTTATACATTCAATTCTGCGACATTACACCCACATCATGGCTTAAAATGCTGACTCAGCATATGAGTTATCATTTAATGGCAGAGACAGACTACTTTACAAAAACCGCTTCATAAAATTATAGTTTTTCTCTTGTTTTTAAATCATTTTGGTGATTAATACATTTATACTGTATGTATGTATGTATGTATGTGTGTGTGTGTGTGTCTGTGTGTGCATATGTGTGTGTGTTTATATGTGATTTCATTCGTTATTGTTATTGTGCAATATTCAAACAAAGTAACTATTCTAATACTAGCTTACATCATCCATCAAAAATGGCAAAAAATTATGTTCCACCTTACATTCATATAAAAATCATAGATTTACATCACAGTAATTTAATTTTTTATATATAAATTATTTTTATCATTGCTGATGACCTAAAGGAAAAAATACTGTTGACATTTTAATTAGAGCGAAGGATTTTGTTGTCTGATTTGCTATTTGCTTTCTTGCTTCTTCTAACCACATCTGGAACCTAGGAAAAAAGACATGTTTTTTACTCACTAACTTTTGGGTACTTGTACAGTTTAATCAAGACATTCAAAAATGAAAATATCGAAAAAAGGTTATATTTTACATATCCGTTTTGGACTGAAGATCTCCGAAAAAAAATTTCATTTAATTTGATCAAGTATACATATGAGAGCGCATTGAAGTCAGCCATTATGGAATTTTTTGAACATGCCACAGGGAGATAACTCCATGTAAAGCGCGAATACTCCCTCCCCATCTTTATTATTAGCTTTTCTTCCTAAAAATCAAACCTTTTTGCTCGGTATCATAACAAATTGTTTTTTCACTGTTAAAAAAAAATTACTTGATGAAATTAAGTGAAATTTTTTTTCGGAGAACTTCGTTCCATAATGGATACATGCAATATAACCCTTTTTCAATATTTTGATTTTTTAATTGTCTTGATTAAATTGTACAAGTACCAACTTTTGTGTTACCGCTGGCTTTATATTTATTTATATACAAATAAATACACATCTGTCTTTTTATAGAGCAGGTAATTAAATCTAATATGCAATATTTATATGATTATTCAACAAATTACCCTAATAAAACTTTAAATTTCATAAAAAAAAAAAGATGTAACTCATTTGTTATCTCCCTTGTATTGGTTGAAATCTTAAATTTAAAAAAAATTATTTTAAGAATATTTTCGACATATTTTCATGTATCCTCTCTATATTATTAAATTCTGCAAGCTCGTCTTTATATTTAATTATCATTAAGTAATTAGTTAACTCACCAGAAAACGCTCCTCTCTGTTGATCTTATCCCAAAAGTTTCTAAAATCAATGTGGAGTTTAAGCTGAACAATAAATGAATAAATAAATAAATAAATAAAGCAGTGTTGCTGAAACTGTGTAATAAATTGCGAACAGACGGGCTTACCTGACAAACGCTCGAGGTGTGCACTCTGCAAAGCGGGCACGTCCAAAGAAAAATGGCAAGATGGCGGCGGCCGGTTAATATTGCCATGTAATCACGCAAAATCTTGTGTTCTCTCGCACACACGAGAGTTCAGCTTAGCATAAAAACGGGTCACTGTGAGCAAGAAGGGAGAAGGAAAAACGTAGTCAAGACAAAGACGACGCTTCTGACGACTGAGAAGAAAAAAGAAGAAAAAGAGCAAGAAGTAGAAGAGGAAGAAGAGAACGATACATGAGAAGACGAGGTGTGTGCGGTTTTGAGTAAATCGAAACAGACAGAAAAAAAAAACTCTGATTACAAGCTATCTCGGCTTTGGTATGGAGAAATTTGACATCAGATTAATTCCGGAATTCGATGGCTCCCCCACTGGTCCCTCGGTGGTCGAATGGCTGGAAAAGGCTGAGCGCGTTTGCCAGTTGTGCAAGATTAAAGACCCAGCTATGGTTATCCCATTGAGACTCACTAAAGGGGCTTATGCCGTGTACCAGCAGCTAGGGGAGGATCCAACCATGGAGCAGATTACACAAGCGCTATACGGGGCATTTGGTACAGACCCTTTTGTCGCCCGGAGGCAGTTTTCCGAACGCCGACTTGGGCCGGGGGAGACAGTGGATGTCTACATGGCCGACTTGAAAAAGCTTGCCACTCCCTTCGGTGGTGCAAGTGATCGCATATTGGCATGCGCCTTTTTGTCGGGACTTCCGGATGAGGCAAGTCGACTGCTGCAAGCATCGTCAAGACTCACTGAGATTGGATTAGAGGAGTTATTGGCGAGAGCACGAAACATCTTGAAAGACGATCGAGAACTAGTCTCCGCAGCTGTTGACACTCTGGACTCGCCAACGAAGGGTCTACGATGCTATACCTGTGGTGGCCCCAACCACTTTTCCAGAGACTGCAAAAGCGGTACAAGGCGCACCCCTAATTATGGAGCACGACAAGTAATACGGTGTCACCAATGCAATAAGCCAGGCCACATAGCGCGGAATTGTCCGGGAAACGGGCAAGGGGAGGACGCCGCAGCGCTAGCACCCTCCCCAACGCAGCATTGAACAAAGCGCTGCCTGCAGTAACAGTTCAAGTTGATGGATGTGAACGTTCAGCGCTGGTTGACACCGGCTGTACCCAAACCCTTCTTCGAAAGGAATATTGCGCCACATGGAAGAAACAAAGGATCCCTGTACTTACTGTCGGCCAAGGCTCATTGGTGTGTTGTGGGGTCAGCATTGTTCATATCAGCATTGGCAATGGCTCTCCGGTTGCTGTGACGGTGTTAGTGGTCGATGGGGAGCTGCTCGGATATGACCTTCTCCTTGGAATGGACGCTATCACACAGCTAGGCGGAATTACTGTGAACGGCGCCAGTGATGTGAGCTTCTCTCGACCAAACAAACAAATGTGTGCAGCAATCACTCTCGATGAGCCCGACTTCCATGCAGAATACGATAAGGGCACAAACACAGCGTCCTGGAAATGGGCAGGCGACCAGCCACCAGTGTCATTGCGGAATCGACTTACAGAGTATCCCCCTCCTGCGTGGCTTAGGGGGCAGTACGAGGCAGAACTTCAAGTGTGGCTGGATAATGGCTGGTTAGTTCCATACCCAGAGGATGAGCTCGGGCCCCCGCGGGGGCTAATTCCCCTGATGGCTGTCAGACAAGAGAACAAGCAGAAAGTTCGACCTGTTCTTGATTACCGGGAACTTAATGAATACGTTGACCCACACACTGCGGGGGCTGATGTCTGTGCTCATAAACTACGGGAGTGGCGGCGGCAGGGTGCGGAAGCAGCCATACTGGACTTGCGAAGAGCGTACTTGCAAATACGTGTTGAGAAATCGCTGTGGCCGTTCCAGACGGTGGTGATCAAAGGAACTCGCTATTGCTTGACCAGGCTAGGATTCGGCCTGAATGTAGCCCCTAACATCATGACAGCAATCATGCAGGCGATCCGGCGTCAAGATGAAGCGGTGCAACATGCGACATCGTCGTATATAGACAACATTTTTGTCAATGAGAGCCTCCTGTCTGCCCAGGCGGTCAAAGAACACTTCGAGCACTTCGGATTGTCGTGCAAGGAGCCGGAGCGGCTACAGGACGGGGCGAAAGTGCTCGGACTGCAGGTGAGCGGAAGTGCAGATGCCCTTCAATGGGGAAGGAGTGGTGAAATCCCGGAAATCCCATCTACCATCACACGTTGGAGCACGTTTTCCATTTGCGGAAAATTGGTGGGTCACTTCCCTGTGTGTGGGTGGCTCCGAGTGGCTGTAGCGGCCATAAAGCGACGGGCAACTTCTATGTCAACTGGATGGGACGATGAGGTGCATGATCCTGCCCTGCGAAGCATGCTGGTGGAAGTTGTGGCCAGAGTGACCAATGATGACCCTGTACGGGGGAGCTGGTGCGTCGATGGGAGCGAATTTACAGTTTGGGTAGACGCCAGCTCACTTGCCCTTGGCGTTGCTCTGGCGGTCGACGGAAGGATAATAGAAGATGCCTGCTGGCTTCGGCCGGAGAATGACGCCAAGCATATAAACCTAGCTGAACTCGATGCTACACTGAAAGGAGTCAATCTAGCGCTTCAGTGGCAGTCTAGAATCCTTCACATCATCACGGATTCCACGTGTGTGCATCGGTGGATGACCAATGCCTTGAACGGAAAAGCACGTCTGACAACGAAGGCGTCGGCCGAAATGTTGATCTGGAGGCGGCTTGCTACCCTAACCGAAACCACTAAGGAATACGACTTGGTCATAGATGTGACACTGATGCAGTCCTGTTTGAATCAGGCGAATCGTCTGACCAGAGTGCCACGCCGTTGGCTAGACCTGCCAAAAGAAGTGAACGAGTCAGCACCTGTAAATTGCGCTGCAGTGGGACATAGACTCAGCCCGGAGCATATTAATGATGTCGATTGCCAAAGCGGGCACCCCGGTGTAAACCGAACGCTTTACTTCGCCAGATTGGTTGACCCCTCTGTGCCTCGGAGGGCTGTGAAATCTGTTGTGGGAAACTGCAACACCTGCCGATCGATCGACCCAGCACCTGTCCGGTGGAAGAAGGGAATACTCAGTGTGAAGCGTAATTGGGATAGGATTGCGATGGACATAACGCACTACAACGGGAGGCATTTTTTGACGCTTATCGACTGTGGACCATCTAGGTTTTCATTGTGGCGGCCCCTTCGCCGGCAGGACGCGGCTGCCATTATCCATGAGTTGGAAGGTGTGTTCCTCGAGCGTGGCCCTCCTTCTGAGATACTCACCGACAATGGCCCCGCTTTTGTTAGTGAGCCGTTTAAACAGTTTGCAGATGGCTGGGGTGTCCATCTGCGTTTTCGGTGTGCCCATGTTCCCAGTGGAAACGGGATTATTGAGCGCAATCACAGAACTGTTAAGACAATCGCAGCGCGGAAGGGGTGTACGGTACCTGAAGCAGTCTATTGGTACAACGTCACCCCTAAGGACGATGTTTCACCCTCCACCGCGCCAGCCAACGCACTACATACATACCGTGTCAGGGTGAAAGGTTTGGAGAGCAGCTCACTACCCGAACCGGAGCCACCACAAAAGAACATAAAAGAGGGAGATGTCGTCTGGGTTAAAAAACCCCGAGGCCAGTGCACGACTCGCTACGGAACCGGTCATGTCACTGAAGTGATCAGCCCGCAGGCGGTGCAAGTTGATGGAGTACCTCATCATATTAAAGACTTAAGATCAGTATTCCAAACGCAGCTGCCGCTTGACGAAGATAGTGAAATTGAATCCGTGACCAGCGACCCATCATTCTGGTTCATGACGGCTTCAACGCACAGCGACACTGAGAGTGATAGCCTTCAAAGTACTGACCCTCCTGCTGATGATGAAGACCCGGACAGTGATACTGCGATGCTCAGCTTTAGGTTCGCCGACCTTCGTTCACGGAAGACAGCGCAGACGATGATGAAGCCCCGAATCCCCCTCTCCGAAGAAGCACTCGAAGAAAAAGGTCACCGCCTCCCTGCTCTTTCTGTGATAATGAGATCAGGGGGGAGTGTGTAATAAATTGCGAACAGATGGGCTTACCTGACAAACGCTCGAGGTGTGCACTCTGCAAAGCGGGCACGTCCAAAGAAAAATGGCAAGATGGCGGCGGCCGGTTAATATTGCCAAGTAATCACGCAAAATCTCGTGTTCTCTCGCACACACGAGAGTTCAGCTTAGCATAAAAACGGGTCACTGTGAGCAAGAAGGGAGAAGGAAAAACGTAGTCAAGACAAAGACGACGCTTCTGACGACTGAGAAGAAAAAAGAAGAAAAAGAGCAAGAAGTAGAAGAGGAAGAAGAGAACGATACATGAGAAGACGAGGTGTGTGCAGTTTTGAGTAAATCGAAACAGACAGAAAAAAAAAACTCTGATTACAGAAACATTTACTAAAATTACAAATCCTCAGTATAACACTAAACTATCTTGGCCATATTTAGATGGTAAAACAATAGTTTCATGGCTTTAACATAATGCGATGAAAAATTGTGCACAGGCAATAAATATTGTTTTATATAATTTGTGTTAAATATTAGCAAATGGAGAACAATTTGGAGTTAAAATCTAGTTAGTATTACACATGTTAATCCTATGAACACACTTGAAATATGTGCATAGACTGAAATAATCGCGAGAGAAAAAAAAAAATTTTTTTCATAAAAATAGAAGTTAGTGATTATTTCAACAAATATATTTTCAAACATGTTATTCCTACCGTTTGTACAAGGGTCACTCCATCTATAGGTTGAATAGAATCTTCTGTGTACAAATTATTTATTTACTAAATATATGCCTGCAAAACAGATTAAACTACAAACCATTGGTTAAGATTAACGTGAAGTATCTGTTCAGATATAATGTATCATCTGCTCTGATCTTGGTCAGCGAAAGAGGAATTTTTCTAGATTGAGATGATTTTTATTTTTTGTCCCAATCCAAAGTTCCAATTTTAAAGAAAGTGGATTTTTTCCTACATTAAAAACTGACCTTGTGTCGAACTTAAAATTTGTGAGGATTCAAGTAAATAGAGGGTTGAAATCATTCAAGAAACAAAACATGCATTTACAGCATGGTTATGTGATGTCTTTAATAACTTGAAACTAACTCTTTTACCAAAGTCATTGAATTTGGCATTAAATAACCTGAAAAGGTTGATATGACATAAAAGAAAACAGCTAGAACAATTTATAAACGTTTATAGAGCCATTTCCTTGATTGTCTTAAATTTATTTTTCTTATAAACAAGTGGAGCATGCATGGTCCCCGTGAGTGCACAGTGAACAAGGTATAAAAAAAATGACTAAGTTCAGCATTTGCATACGCACACCCATTTAGTTCCATAAATCCCCAAGGGACATCAAATACTAGTGAAAATGAACAAACAGTGCAGTTTTAGGCCTTAACTTGCAACTTGCAAATTCGCATACCTGCCCGTGCCTACCTCGGACACGTAGATCATTTGTGACACTTCAACGGATTCACCTCAACCATTCGTTCCATTGACTCATCGTAGAGTTGTTTTTGACACCCTACACAATCTGGCACACCCTGGATGCAGAGCTACAGTGAAGCTGATTACAGATAGATTTTTCTGGCCAAATATGAGGCGTGATATCACTGCCTGGACATGTTCCTGTGTATCCTGCCAAAAGTCAAAGGTGCACGAGCATATCTGTGCACCCCTTGGAACATTCACCACCCCAGACTCTCGGTTTAGCCATGTGCACATCGACCTGGTTGGACATTGGCCGGTCAGTCAAGGATTTACTTATCTCCTGACCTGTATAGACCGTTTCACACAGTGGCCTGAAGCCATTCCCCTCACAGACATTTCGGCTGAGTCTGTAGCACGAGCCCTTATATCAGGCTGGATATCGCATTATGGAGTTCCCACCACCATCACCACTGATCGTGGCGTACAGTTTGAATCCCACCTCTTCCAGGAACTCTCCAGGATTCTAGGGATCCAACATATTCGCACTACAAGCTATCACCCTGCTTCTAACGGGATGATTGAACGCTTCCATCGCCAATTGAAAGCAGCATTACGTGCTTACCCTGATCAACAGCGATGGAGCGAATATGTACCGGTTGTCCTTCTTGGCTGTCATGCTGCTATCAAAGAGGACCTGGGATACTCTTCAGCCGAACTTGTATATGGAGTACCTCTATCGTTGCCAGGCCAAATGTTGAGCCCGATAGAGTTAACGACAAACGATTCAGCTTTGTATGTCAACAGACTGCGAGCTTATTTTAGTTAGCTCCCACTGATGCACACTAGGGAACAGACCATTAGATCTTCAGTCCCAAAGGACATTTCGTCTTGGACTCATGTTTTTCTTAGAAAGGACGCCGTGAAAGCCCCCCCCCCTAACTTCACCTTATACTGGCCCCTATCGCATGCTTTCACGTACCGATAAACTTTTTACTTTAGATATCAGTGGTAAAAGAGAAACTGTTTCTATTGATAGAGTAAAAAAAGCCTTTCTTGACACAAAAACACACATTCCCCCTACTCTCACACAGCATCAAAACATGCATACACCTGAAGTTAATGCTCCAAATGAAGACAATCATGTCACCACTACACGTAGTGGTCGACGGGTACATTGGCTGAAGAGACTGTGCAAACTTTGTATTTCTGTTAAGAAAATATTTTTATTAAGAAAATATTTTTTTTGTTAAGAAAATATTTTTGCCTTCTTTCCAAAAAATAAAAAGTTGCAAATATTCCCCAACTTTTCACACAAAAGTAAGAACATTTTCTTCTTTCTCATAAAATAAATACAATAAAAAGACATGTTTATTTTTCGCCATTTGTGATGCTACCTTTTTCTCTGTCGGCTTTCAGCCTAAGCAGGGGGTTATGTAGCAGAAGCAAATGGAACTTTTTTCTTTTAACGAATCAATGCCTCTCCCTGTGCTATTTGGCCGCATACTGACCAATCAGGGGTACGGCGCATTGATCCTTCCTATCCCCTAAGGAATTCGGTAAGCATCCGGTTGGAGGAATAAGAACTCGTCCTTACGAAGAGAAACACCAAATGGAACGGCCCCTCTTTTCTTCGCTCTTTCTCTCTCCACCTCAGTGTTATTTCTACCAGTATCAACGATTCCACTGGGAATAACTACCGCGATAGCACCAGGTGGCCGGAGTCCAGCAATGTCCAGCTTTTGACCAGGAACATATCACATTCTCCTTAATAAACCTGTTCTGTGTTACCTTTTATGAAGTCGTTGCGTTCGTCATTTCAGAAGCTTGTATTGAATTATTTATTTTATTAGGTTGTGCCCTAAAAGCATCTAAACCCTAAACAATTAATTGTAAAAAGATGGTGATAAAAAGATTGTTGACATTTGAAAGCGATTTAAAACTAATTTTAAAAAATTAGATTAGCTAATAAAAAGTAATTTTTGAATAAAATTAAAATTTATAGGTAAAAAGTCAAGTATTGGGGATCATTTTTGTTGTTCCTGAAATAAAAGTAAACATTATTTCTGTAAAAAAGTCAAATTTTCGATTGCCAGAGTAAAATAAAAAAAAGCATAAATTGAAAGAATCGAAAATAGAAAAATTTTTAGATCAAATCTTATTCAAACTTATGGCTTCTATTTTTTTTTTTTTTTTTTTTTTTTTTGTCACTTTAGAAAGTTGTTTGCTTCTCGATTGTTTAAAACTTTCTCAAACTAAAATGTTTTGGGGTAATGTTTATAAATGATCACTTCCAATACTTGTTCTATAAGTTAAAGTATTATCAGAAACCATGCAAATACTTGACTACTATGCCCAGCACAAGAAATCTGCTTTTTTCACTAATCATATTTATCTCCCTCTCATGGTGGGATAATGTGACATAAGAGTCGAAATGTGGGATTTGAAGAACCAGCGCACTAGAAGAAGAGCATTGGGCAGACCTGTCAGAATTCTCTTGGTAAAGGTGCCTCAGATGACTAGCAATAAATTAAGCCTTTCTCACAGGGCGAAAGCAAAACCTGGGAAGGTGGACCTCCTAGAATTGCACAAGACCAAAGCCATATTGTTTCACTCTTATATTCCAAGTAAACTAAGGGAAAAAAGCCTTTGCAAAGCAAATCCCACAAGTTTCAGAAACCTGGACTTATTTTTTTTTCCACACTAGAAGATACAACTTTATTTGTGTCTAACTCTGTCCCGTGGGGAGCCATAGTAAATAGGTACAATCACTATAAACTTTCTTGTATTGAATATGTGGCTTCCTTGCTATAACAAACCACGAAATATTGTTTGCCTTACTTTTAATTATATATGTACCTGAAATATACAGTGATCATAGATACGTCACTATGACTTTCTGAATAGATACACAATGCTTTGTGCCTGACCTAATTGACTGTCATTAACTATGAATTCCGACGCGCCACGTAGTCTTATTATGGTAGAAACACCCCTCTCTTGCGTGCTATGTATATCCAATATATTCATTTCCTCCAAGACGACTACCATTGTCTGATTTGCATGTTAAATAAATAAAAAGGGAAAGAAATGAATTTTTTTTTGTCTCTATAACTAAATTCTAAAAATTAATTCTACTGTATTCTGTAAGTTAATCCTTTCCTAAAAACTAAGTTTACCCTACTCCCCAAGCTGCTACTAACACTCATACATTACACACGCTTAATATAAAGTCATTCTGTAACGCGATATCCTATTCCTAAGCCAATATATAAATAAATAAATAAATAAATAAATTTTTTTAAATTTCTAAATTTAAATGAAAAATATTAAACCATATCTTAACTCTTTCCAACTAACCTGTTGCAAATATAGTTATTTCCACTGCATGAACTTTTACTCACCCCCTCCTCCAGTAACAATGTAATAGCAATGTCCCTTAATCACTTTGAGGAGTGTAATTTCTCAGTAGACATAACATTTACATACTAACTCAGTAACATTAACTACCCATGCGGTGTCGCAGAAATACTTGGATTAGGACCCAGGCGCGGGGTAAACCCTCTCGGTGCTGATGGACGTAGATCGTCCCAGGTCATCCGTCTAGGAGAAGGAAAACTCTGAAGCTAAACCTAAGGGGAGGGAAGCCCCTCCATTCTTGGATGGCATCCTTCCTAGAGCTGGTGACTTGAACAAATTACTGGTCTGCAAACCTAAACTGCTTAAGGAGTAGATAGGAACTGTCTATCGCTTGGCTTCCATACTCCTTCTTTGCCTATTAGCTAGGCATAGAGGTCGAAGCACAGGGATTCGACAGAAACACTCAGTGGTCGATCTTGTTTCCTGACTAGGGCAATGAACACCGATTTCCCCCTCTCCCGACACATCCCATCCCCCTCTAAACTGGGCAGTTGGGAGCGCTTGAACATCATAATGCCAGTACAAGTAGATTAGGTTGACCATCGTCTGATGGGTGGAGGGTACCGGATTGACAGTTCCTGGCTGCTGTTTCCGACTGGTAGTACAGGAGCCCTAACTCTTTGGTAGCACTTAGAGCAGCTGCTCCATCAACAGTTGAATAATATCGGGATGTTTGCAGTGTATATGGAAAGGAACCCTGCACTCATCCCTGGTGGACTTTCCTGAGGTCACAGTCCTAGTAGATGGAAGGTCAGATGATGGTCTACTTGTGTTGCACGCCTGGTGTTCTGCATAACCAACTGTTCAGCACCCCTTACCTAACTGAAACTTAAAAAAAGAAAATGACAGTACAATGTAAAATTACGCTTAAACCAGGACAAAACTCAAAGAAATTCAAATTACCTCCTCCCTTGATGCTTGCATTTACTAACATCCGTGGGCTTAGAACTAATTTAAATGATGTTGAAGCATACACCCCGGCTATCTTAGCACTAAGTGAGACTAACCTACACTCCTCCATCCCCTCTAACTACTTTAACATGCCCGGATATCTCCCACTCTGCCGTAAGGACTCTGACAGACATATGCACGGGCTTGGAGTCTATATTCGACCCCCCCCCCTGACTAGAGAAAGAAATCTAGAATCAGATGATCAAGCCTTTATGTGCTTTAGACTTAACACGCAACATAATATTAATTACTTTTATTTTCTCTACCGCTCTCCCTCGACTCAGGACTGTACCCTAATAAACAAAGTCTCTGACAGCATAGATACAGCACTTTCCCTCGACACTAGCGCACAAGTTCATGTATTTGGTGACTTCAATGTCCACCACAGTAACTGGCTTGGATTCTCTAATGACACAGATGCAGCTGGTACCACAACACATAGCTTCTCTATATCTCATTCCCTATCACAGACAGTTATGTTTCCAACCTGTTTCCCTGACCAGCAAGAGCAACACACATCACTTTTAGATCTGTTTCTGACCACAGTTCCTGATGATTGTGTTACAAACGCCCACAGCCCACTTGGGAATACTGATCATGTAGTGTTAATAGTTAAAATCACCCTAAACTCTAGAGCCAAAATGGAAGAGCCATTGCTCAAAACAATGGGATATTATAAAAAGGCTGACTGGGAAGCCATCAGGGAACTCATTAGAGACGCCCCATGGCGAAATATCGTTTCACTTCCTGCTGAACAATGCGCAAATGGTTCAAAACAGCAATTGAAGTACATGTCCCCACGCGGAAATTTTATAGCAAGCCCCACTCTCCCCAATGGTTTACTTCCACATGTGCAGCTGCCATCGCGTAAAGGCAGCACGCATACCACAGATTTAATCGACATAAATCCAGTTCAAACAGACAGAAGTATATAGAAGCCAGAAGTAACTGTAAGAAAGAAAAAGCGACAGCTAAGAGAGAATTTACTGAAACCACTCAAAAACGCATCGAAGCTCAGAAATTAGGAACCCGTGACTTCTGTAAAATCTACAACAGTGTAGTAAATAATGGGCAATCAACAATTCCCCCACTATCCAACAATGATGAAGTTGTTTGCTCAGCAACCGAGAAGGCTAACATGCTTGGCAGTCGTTTCGTCTCCACACTAGACCCTGCTAACCACCCTCTTCCAGACTTTCTTTTACGGACAGACGCCACACTTGACGATCTGAAAATCACCCCTTCTCAGGTGCATGCCATTATAAAAAATCTTGACACTGCAAAAGCATGTGGACCTGATATCATCTCGGCTGTGCTATTAAAAAAGTGCTCTGCCGAAGTAGCTCCAATCCTGTCCAAACTTTACAACAAATGCCTTAACAAATCTTGTTTTCCTGCCTGCTGGAAAACTGCTTCTGTAGTACCAGTTTTTAAGAATTCTGGCGAAAGAATTGACCCAGCAAATTACCGCCCCATTAGCCTCCTCCCACTTTTTGCCAAAATATTTGAGTCCATAATTAACCAAACTCTAGTTCATCATCTTACAGATGCTAAACTTCTTACCAACCAACAATATGGATTTAGACAAGCCTGTTCCACAGCAGACATTCTAACTGTAATGTCTGAGCATATATACCATTCACTTGACAAAGCAGGGGAGGGTAGAGCAGTAGTTCTAGATATATCTAAGGCTTTTGACAGGGTATGGCACGAAGGTCTTCTCAGGAAAATCAGATCATACGGTATCACTGGAAGAATACTTAACATAATTAAATCCTTCTTAGATAAGAGAAAAATCCAGGTTGTCCTCGATGGCCGTACATCTAAACAATATGATATAAATGCGGAAGTGCCTTGGGGGTCTATCCTTAGACCTCTATTATTCCTAATATGCATAAATGACCTTCCTGGCAAAATTGTCTGTGAGATGGGTATATATGCTGATGACACCACGCTCTATAACAGACATGACAGGAAAACAAATGAACACATATCTAAAGAAATGGCAGAAACACTAGAGGATGACCTCCAATCTGTAGTGGAATGGGGACAAAAATGGATGGTCATATTCAATGTTGCCAAGACTAAACTTGTTTCCTTCAATAACTACAAGAAACCTTCTCTACCACCAATAGCAATGGCCAAAGACTTTTTATCTGAAAGCACATCTTTTAAACTCCTCAGCCTAACATTCACAGGAAACATGAGTTGGAATAATTACATTGAGAGCATTGCCAGGACCACTGCGAAAAAGGTAGGTTCTCTCTACCGTGCTAGAAAACTACTGACCCCTGAAAGTATCCTGTACCTCTATAAGGCCACCATTCGCCCATGTATGGAGTATTGTTGTCATATTTGGGCTGGTGCAGTGTGCAGTGGTGCACTGGTGCATCTGTATCGATTCCAATTCTTTTAAAATAGGATTTGTTTTTTGCTTTTGTTTTTTGTTGGGTGGATTACCATAAAAGTCCATGTAATGTGTGTATATATTTTTGCAAGCATAAAAATACACTTGGAGACGGAATCTATAGATTTTAGGTTTATGTTGGAATTATTAATGCGAGATAAATTTTTAAACTGCAATCTTGTTTTTAATGCTGTGAAAGTTGTAGGAGTTGTCTCCCTTTGACAGCTTCAGATTTCTGCTTATTTCTCTATTTATTTAATGGCAACTTGTCTGGTTTACGCTGACGTCTCGTTTTAAGTAACTAGGAGTTATCTCCCTTTGACTGTTTACAAAAACGAGTGTATGACGTGCTCTCTCTCTCTCTCTCTCTCTCTCTCTCTCTCTCTCTCTCTCTCTCTCTCTCTCTCTCTCTCTCTCTCTCTCCGTTTGTAATCGTGTAAATAAACAGCCATGTCTTTCTACGCCTCTGTGTGCAAGGCTAAAAAAAATGTTACGTTATTAATTGATTTGTTTTTTTTTGTCAACCATTGATATTATTTTCATATAAATTTTATTTCAAAGAAAAAGGTATATTTTCTTTATTTAATTCATAATTAAACTAACAAAGATTATTAAATAACCTACTAGTATTTTAAAATCAATAAATATTTATCATTTTATTAGTAGTACCATCAATGTAAAATTCAGTTAAAAACTACAAAGGGTTGCATGTTTTTAAACCAGACATTTTCCCGAGGGAGAGCCATGCCTTGATGTCCTACGTGTACTATCTTGGCAGCTCTGTTTTGTAGGCAGTACTATTCAGCATCCTTTTAGGATGATGCTATCCTCATGTGCTAGCGAAAGTTCAGCATGGTTGGTATGTAGCGAATGAAACGTTGTTTTGTTTATGCCCTCAACAATATGCCATGTTGGTAAGAATGAATTGAATAACGGTGGTGAGAATCTTGTCTTTTGTGGCTTCTACTGCAACTTCATCAATTGTCATTGCTTTGGGGCTTGAAGTTGAGAGAATATAGTTTATATATTCCTCTGCTATCTTCTGTTCCCTGTTGCTTTGTGGCAGGTTATTGGGTGACGGCTGAGATAGTCGGCTGAGTAGTCGTGGCCTGGTTGGTATGTAACAGTTAACTCATAGTGTTTTGTTCTCAAAACCCACTGTTTAATGCGTGTTTATAATTGGGAGAGGGTATTATTGCAAAGTAGCAATCGGCTGCTGCCTCTTTCAGTTTCCTATAAAACTCCTTTATGTAAGGAGTGGTCTGTTTTGTTTTGCGAAATACAAATCTGTTGTATTCCATATTATTTTGTGGATTGAAAGTGACTCTGCACAGCCAAGACGAGTTTATCGAAGTGCGTTTCATTCTCCCCTGGTGTTGTTTGTTCAGGCGGTAGTTCATTGATAAGGTCGTTTGTATCTTTACCCACAAAAGTTAACAGAATCGCCTTTTGTTATGAGCCACAAAGTAGTTTTTAGTCTGCTGAGATATTTTGCCCATCTGGGTGCTTTGGGTTCCGAATTGCAGTTGAATTCAGGGTAGTGTGAAAAAGTGTTTGTTTTTTGTTTTTTGTTTTTTGTTTTTTGTTTTGGAGTAAACGACTTTATCCTCGTTCGTCACTGTATTGTTAAGAAGAGAGTTAATTGATATTGATTAAATATCAATTATTACCACGGTGGGTATGTCAAGAGGAATACAGATTCAGAGAGAGAGAAAACAAACACGTGCTTCAAGCTATGGTAAAATCCAGAGTGATCCAGAATCCGGATGTCCCAGGAGCCTTAACTTCTGTGACCTTCGATTATCTCTCTCATTAATATAACTCGTGTTTGGAGGTGTGTGTTGAGCATAAAAAAAAAAAAAAAAGGTGGTAGTAGGCGAGCAGGCTCGAACCAGTACCGTAAAGGAGGAAAAGAATGTGAAAAAAAAATTGTGACGTCTTTGCTGTTGCGCCCATCGGCAAACTGGTAGTGGCAAAGGTTTAAATTAAAGTTAGTCAATCGAAAAGAAAGGATGACTTTTAAAAGTATCTGCGAAAAAAGTGATCCCTCCCTGTAGAAAAGTGCCCAGTTGAGGGTGAAGGAATTAATGTTTTTGGCCAATTTTTTGATATTTGTAATCCAGAAGGTTGATCTTCAAAACAATATCAATCTCGTGAAAATCCGTCGCGTCTATCAAAAGTTATAGGCATACATACATACATACATACATACATACATACATACATACATACAGACAGACAGGTGAGATTTATATTATAGATGTTGACAGGAAGAACATTGTAGTCATGACGTCACCTCACACACGGCTTGGTCATTTGCATACAGCTGCCATGTGTGTGTCTACATTCTGTTACACAATTACCAATTCTGATACAATTACCAATTCTGATTCTTTCAAAATGTTTAAATATTTAGCTATAGAGTTGATGTTTTTTTTGGTTTGTTTTTCTTTTTTAAATTTCGGTTTACCATAAAAATGCATGTAATATATGCATATATTTTTGCAAATATAAAAATATATATTGTGATAAGCGATTGATTTTGTTGAATTGGTAGTTTAAAATAAATAAATATTTATTATTTTATCATTTGTAATAGAAAGTTGAATTTTACTCAAACACAGACAAAAAAAAAAAGATGATCAAAAATCTTTTTTGGCATTGGAAATTATGCTAAAAAGTTTTCTGATTCTGATACTAATTCCGATACCCTTAAAGTTCCGAGTTTTCCGATTACCGATTCCAATTAATCATCCCAACAGTAATGCGCATGCATATTATCAGGGTCACCTGATGAAGGTTCTGAATCTTCACCACACACAGTCATTCACAATGGAGAGGATGTAAACCACAACTGTAAAATGGCCTATTTTATGCATCACATCGTGCTGGGTGCATGGAGACCAGTTGAAGATACGCATAGAATACCATCTAAGAATGGTATTATTCCCCTGCATGAACACAGAACCCAAATCAAACCCAAAACAAGGCAACTACAATACACCATCTTCAGACATGTTCTACAGAAGCGATACGTGTTGAGGTTACCGACATATTTCAGCATGGCCATGTGTGTTATAATTGATACACAGTCTGTCTGTCAAGGATTGATACAGGGTGCCCCAGAAAAAACGGGCCCCGTGTACACTTTATGTGATATCTCTATTCTTTATTCACCGATTGCCCTTATTTTACAGAACATGGCAGAATCAACGAACATGAGACCCCAGTGGGAGCTGGGACAAAGAATACACTGTGTTAAATTTTACTACAAGACAGGCTCATTTAAGAAAACCCAGGACAGTTTCATGCGTCAGTTCGAACATGAAAAGGCTCCATCCAAAAGCAGAATTCAGAACTGGGTGGACCACTTCGAAAAGTATGGGACCGTGGAGAACCTCAACGCTGCCAGAGAGAACCGTCTAAGCCACTCGGGACGTCCCAAGAAGCGAACAGCCGAGCTGATCAAAAACGTGAGAGAGTCTCTCCAGCAGAGTCCAAAACGCTCTGTGCATAAGCGAAGTCAGTCCCTTGGTATGTTCCGTGAGACTTGCAGGAGAGTGCTGGTGAATGATATCAGGGCTTACCCATACAGAATACAGATGCTGCAGACTCTTACAGCCTCAGATAAGAAGCACAAGAGGGCTATGGCAGTCAAGATGCTCGAGAAGATCGAGGAGACACCAAGTTTCCTTAACCTCCTTTGGACCTCAGATGAAACCCACTTCCATCTTGATGGAAAGGCGAACTCCAAGACAAATGTCTTTTGGGGGTTCTCCAAACCCAATGAAGTAGCCACCAAGCCCCTGCACTCTCCTAAGTGCACGGTGTGGGCTGCAATCTCGGTCAGAGGGATCATTGGACCAATCTTCATTGACGAATCTGGCGCAGCAGTGACAGTCACTAAGGAGCGGTATGTGGAGGTCCTCTAAATCTTCAAGAGTGAGCTCCAGACCATTTACCCATCGCTCATGAGCAAGTTCTGGTTCCAGCAGGACGGAGCAAGTTCTCACACCTCAAACCTGTTCAGAGATTGGCTGAAAGAGAACTTCGGAGGCCGAGTGATCAGTCTCAAGACTGATTTTGAGTGGGCACCTCATAACCCAGTCCTAAGCCCCCCCCCCCCCGATTTTTTTTATTTGGGGCTATTTTAGGGACAGAGTCTATGCAAGGAAACCCAGAACCATCACGGAACTCAAGGAAGCCATCAGGGAGGAGATGAGAGCCATTACCAATTGGGTCTGTAAGAACGTCCTGGACAACTTCGTGCTGCGCCTGAAGAAATGCACGGAGCTAAATGGAGGCCATCTAGAACATATGCTGTAGAACGGAAAAAAAATGCCAAAGATCCTAGTGTTTTGATGTGATGTTTTGAAGATAATAAATTAGTTATGACCAAAGTTTCATTTCATTCGGACAAAACACTAAGAAACAGGGCCTAATTAAAGTCGGGACCCGTTATTTTTGGTCACTCTGTATGAGATCTCATGACAGCAAGTAATAATGCAAACATAGTGTTATAGCAATAAAAAGAGGAATAACTCTAAATGAAGAAATTAGTTATCACCCTTTATCGGTCCTTAAAAAGACTGGAGAGTTCTATAGGGGAAGTCAAGCAAAATGGCGACATTGCCGGATATTCAATATAATCATATTATATATATATATATATATATATATATATATATATATATATAATGCTCCCTATCTTGGGTTGAGCATTTCGGGAAGTGATATACCAACTGCCATTAGCATATAAAGCAACGCTCTTTGTGTAAACAAATCAATGTCAAAGCTAAACATCGTTAAATTCATTACCCACACAGCAGCGGCCGTATAGCGTAATGGTGAGAAGCCTTGACTGTCATTTGGGCGGTGAGGTTCCGATCCTGGCTTGAGGCAGTTGCCTGTCTAGCCGCACTGATGAGCTGTGAAACAGCGAAACAGTACTGTATGTGGATGACTATACCGACCATAATATAAGGAACGGAAGCATAAAATGTATTATTTAAAAATGTGTTATTAGCAATCACATTTTTACTGAATCAAGATTAAGGTGTAATGCATAAATATTAGATAAAGTTAGAAAATCTTGCATAATAGTTTTCTTAAAAATAAAGATTAAATGGAACAAAGGAAATAAACGACAAAAGTTAAGGAACAATCTTGTAAATACTTGATTGTAAGTGTTATAGCGATAAATAAGGGAATAACTCTAAATAAAGAAAGTTAGAGTTATCACTCTTTATCGGTTCTGAAAAAGACTGGAGAGTTCTAGAGGGAGAGTCAAGCAAGATGGCGGCATCGCCGGACACTGAATATCCTTCTGTAAATAATTTAATGTTTCTGCCACGAATAAAATGTGTTAAAATTCAACGAGCTTGTCTACTTGTTATTAGAATATCCAGCGATCCCGACATCACATTTCTCCGAACACAACACAGATACAAACGGAAGTTTGTGATCATGTGTGTCACATCTTCAGCAAGACTTTTACAAGTAAATCTCGGCTGCTGAGCCATCTGCATGTCCATAACCAAGCTATGCAATTGTGCAGCAGCGATGGCCTTCTTCTGTACAGAAGTGATAATCAGCATAAATATAGATTGGCTTGGACGTATCTTTCTTAGAACTTGTAGTGCTCGTTTATTTATAGTTCAGGGTGGGTCTTCCTATTAACTGCATTATGTATGACACACGGATAATTCAAATTCCATTGTTATTTCATCAACAACATCTACGTCAGATGAGCTGAATCAAGTTTTTCCTCGATCACTCTTAAATGTTGAACTTCAAAACAATTTGTAAACTGCATTTTAGGGTCAATACTAAACAGCACATTTTTAGGAGGCTATTTCTTTCCTGAAGACATTTCTAATTATAAAAAAAATGAAATTTCACTCCATCATGGCTGCAATGTCCTTCCTGTAAACATCTATAATATAAATCTTACCTGTCTGTTTATATATATATATATATATATATATATATATATATATATATATATATATATATATATATATATATATAGGTATGTATGTCTGTCTGCCTAAAACTTTCGACAGAGGCGACGGATTTTCACGAGATCAATCTCATTTTGAAGCTCGACCCTTCGGACGACAAATATTGAAAAATTGGCCCAAAACATTAATTCCTTCACCCTCAACTGGGCACTTTTCTACAGGGAGGGGTCGCTTTTTTCGCCGATATTTTCAAAAGTCATCCCCTCTTTTCGATTGTCTAACCTTAATTTAAACCTACGTCACTTCCGGTTTGGCGATGGGCGCAATAGCAAAGACATCACGTTTTGGTTTTTTTTTGCACATTCTTTTCCTCTTTCGTGGTCGGGTTCGAGCCTGCCTGCCTACTACCAATTTTTTTGTTTTTTTTTTTTGGTTTGCTCAACACACACCTCCAAACACCCGGGCAATGCCGGGAACCCAGATTTGTTACAAATAAATCAGAAAAGTTTATATTTTACTACCACTACTACTACTACTACTTCATCATCATCAAAAACATCATCATCATGCTCGTATATTTTGGACAGCTTTTATAAATTGACTTCCGAACTAACCAATCACATCCATCATATCAGTTCTCTCCATGCAACGCATATCCTCAATCCTCACTGGCCAGGTTTGACTTCCAGACATCATTACACAGCATACACATGCCTGGTCAACAGTGGTAATGCTCTACTTATTAGTAATGGCAAGAGTAACTTGGAGTTAATACCTTCACTCATAACTCTTGCAATCACATTAGTACCTGTTCCATTCTGTTATCCAATGGTATCATCAAAGTAAGAAAATATATCATTATTTTTAATAAATATATGAAGTATCTATCTATCTCTCTGTCTGTCTGTCTGTCTGTCTGTCTGTCTGTCTCTCTCTCTCTCTCTCTCTCTCTCTCTATATATATATATATATATATATATATATATATATATATATATATATTTCATATTCATCAAAAATAATATGAATAATGTAACTACTGTTGGTTGAATCACTCAAGCCCTGCACCCAAATATCATTATTTTTAATAAATATATGAAATATATATATATATATATATATATATATATACATCCATAGCCTTGAGCCCCTGGAGGGGCATAGGCCATCTACAACTTTGTAGATGCTTTTGTAGTGAGGAGTTCTTTTTACAGGATGAGGGTACTGGCCCCACGTCCAACCTTCCCAGAAGGTAATTGCAGCACCTAGCCTTCCCAAATGGTCACCCATCTGGTACTGGCCAGGCTCAATGTTGGTTAACTTTGGTGATCTAGCGAGAACCGGTGTGTCAACGTGATCGTGCCGTATATATATATATATATATATATATATATATATATATATATATATATATATATATATATATATATATAAGAATAAAAATTACAATAAGTTTACCAAGGTAATCAAAATGGTAAACTTAAAATATATTATAAATATTAATTTCTTTTTATTATTTTTCTTTTGCCTCCTGTTCCCCTTACCTCACCTTTTTTTAACCAAGTAAGATCTGTGACTTACTTGTAGTTTCATTAAATACTTTTATATGCAAAATCCGATCCTGCATTTTGCCAATTCCTGCCCTCTGATGAGAAGGAGAGTATTTCTTCGAAACTCCGCGGATTAAGGACTATTACTTATCTTGTGTTTCCTTTTTTAAAATTAAATATGTTTTTAACTCTTTTTCAAGATGTCTTTTAACATGTTTTATTAATCATTTGTTCATATATATATATATATTTCATATTCATCAAGAATAATCCGTATGAATAATGTAACTACTGTTGCTCGAACCACTCAAGCCCTGCACACAATTATTTAAATCCAAGCCTCTTACCGATCGACCGTCATGATCGCCACATTTCAAATGAGATAGAACTAAGCTTTATATTTTATTTGCACATTCTGTAGGAAACAGACAGTGTTCTATCTACCCAAAGAAGAGAACTGACAATGTTATATATATATATATATATACATATATATATATATATATATATATATATATATATATATATATATATATAACTACTTCATTTATTCACATAAATTTAATATACGAAAGTATAGATTTATGCGTAAACTTAAAGTATTTACTTCAAAAGTGCTCAATACGTAGGTAGAGCTAGTTAGTAATTTATAAAATATATATGGCGATTAAGCTACACTGAATATTCTACGTTTCATCCAACTATAGAATTCATCAGGCTGATGAATCCTATAGTTGGATGAAACGCAGAATATTCAGTGTAGCTTAATCGCCATATATATTTTATAAATTACTATATATATATATATATATATATATATATATATATATATATATATATATATATATATATAAGCGCAAACAGTTAATAAAACATATCAAAAAAACACTTAAAAGGAAACACTTGATAAGTGGATAGTCCTTAATCCGCAGAGTTTCAGAGAAATACTTTCCTTCTCATCAGAGGGTAGGAATTAGCAAAATGCGGGATCAGATTTTGCATACAAAAGTATTTGATGAAACTACAAGTAAGCCAAAGATCTTACTTGATAACAAAAAGTGAAGCAGAGGGAATATGGTGAAGAAAAAGGTGATTACACGTGAATGGATAGTCTGGTGAATGGTAAATAATCCAATGACGGTAAAATCCAAAAATATAACTCCAAGAAAGTTAATTGAATTTCCATTTACACAAGTAAAATCCAAGGAAATCACGTAATTGGAAGATGGTCCAAAATAATCCAAAAGGCCGAAATCCATGGAATAATTCACAAATATGTACAAGGAAAAAGGGAAAAATTCCAATAATATTAATAAAAGAAAAATAAGATATGCTTTTCACACGGCTGCCGAGACATTTTATTTTATATATATATATATATATATATATATATATATATACTAGCTATACCCTGCCACGCGTTGCTGTGGCTAAATTTGGTGTAATGGAAAATTCTAATAAAAAGAGAAAATGCATGTTTCTTATATTCTTAGTACAGCAATCCACTCTAAAAAAAAAAGAAAAAAATGAAAAAAATGGTACTCATGCAGAATTGGATCCTGATCCTCAGGATTACCGTCAATCATTGCTTGGGCTCGACCAACAATCAGTGGATAAAGCTAACGTTGAAACGCTAAATGTTTTTTTTTTTGTTTTTTTTTTCTGTATACAAAAATGTGAGTTAGTAATTAATATTTGAGTGATGGGGGGGGGGGGGTTACTATACACAGATTCGAAAAAGTTGTTCAAAAACAAATGAAAGCAAAGGTAAGGTAAGTTACATTTCTACCTAACTGGATAATTTTTTAGTGTTTTTATGTAAGGTAAAATGTTTAATCGGCTGGAAAAACAGAAATGGTTGCAGACTGTTGTCCGCCACCATTTGTATCTTTCAAATACACCGATAAACACTGTTTTTTGAGCTGACTAAACGTTACATTAAATGAAAAGGGTTTGTATTAGCAGATACAAAGAAGTTGTCAAAAAATGAATATATAACAAATAAATGTTATCAAAAGGCAAGAAAAGTAAATGTTCTACCTAACTGGATAAGATTGTAGTGTTTTTATGTAATGTATAATGTTTAATCAGTTCAAAAACATGCAGTGTTTATTGGTATATTTGAAAAATACAAATGGCGGCAGACTATCGAACACGTCAAGTATGGGGGAATTTTGGGAAAATGAGTTTAAACTAAAAAAACTATACAAAATACTGTTAGGAACTCACTCAATATATGTTACTGTGATGTAGGCTGACATATAATCAGTGGTTTTAAATTTTGATCGATACAGGTAACGACTTTTAGTGATTACCTGGTTTGAGGATATTATACAACTAAATGGCAAATCTGCGCCAAAAATCCGGTATTATTTTACTTTAAGGCCCGTCTCATGTTCGTATATAACGAAATATTTTATTGTAGATTCCAGTGTGCTAAAAACGAATCTGCAAACCGTTTCCGTCGCAAAAAGAAAGTTTTCATGATATGAAGAAATTACTTTTTCGAAAAGTGGGTGATCACTTTTCAATTCAAATTTAACTTAGAATGAGCACCCACTTTCTGGCCACCGGAGAGAGGGGCATTTTTCTGTGTGTGTGGGGGGGGGGGCGGCCGACCCCCCGCCCCTCCAACCAATTTAAGCAGGTAATTTTAAAGGATTTTCCAAGGGTAGAAAGAAAGCCCCCACCCCAAAAATCGTGGCCACAAAGTGGGTGATCATTTTACGTTAAATTATTATGGAAAAGTGATCCTTCACTTTTTTAAACTAACATTTCTTCATATCTTGGAAACTACTCATTTGCCTTAATTATAAAGGTTATTTTCGTTTTCAGCGACCCCGAAAACCTACAGGAGTGGTAATTTTAAAGGAATTTTCGAGGGTGGAGTAATTCTTTTTTTTTTTTATTCCAATAACATAAGAAATTAAGAATTAGACAAATTT
The DNA here is from genome assembly GCF_053919585.1 of Euprymna scolopes. Lineage (NCBI taxonomy): Eukaryota > Metazoa > Mollusca > Cephalopoda > Sepiida > Sepiolidae > Euprymna > Euprymna scolopes. The sequence continues at coordinate 87,114,300 of NC_136496.1, forward strand.
ATGGTGCTAATGCACTTACCGATCCGTGCTATTTTTTAAATCGTATTTCCAAGTTTAATTAAAGTTTTTTTTTTTTTTATTCAATTGTATTCTAAATAATGTTAATGCTTCTGTACTGTTCCTTGTCTGCTTAAGTTTAATTTTTGTTTATTAAATCGTTAAGTGAAAGTCCAGAATAGTTACAAAACACCCTCTTCTCCCCATGTTAAGAATGGCTTTTTAAATAATAACGTTATTATTTCAGCACGGATCAATAAGTGCACGAGTATCCAATTTCTTTAATAAAGAAGAAGCATTCATATTTTAGAATAGATGCAAAACTCCCTCCCCATGTTAAGAATAGCTTTCTAAATAACGGTATTATTTCAGCACAGTACCTTCTCTGCATAAGTACTATTTTTTGTTTATTAAATTGTTAGGTGAAAATATAAAATAGTTACAGAACACTCTCCCTTTCCCATGTTAAGAATGGCTTTCTTAATAGCGTTATTTCAGCACAGTATCTTCTCTGCATAAGTACCATCTTTCGTTTATTAAATTGTTAGGTGAAAGTATAGAATAATAACAAAACGTCCTCCCCATGTTAAGAATGGCTTTCTAAATAACATTATTATTATATTATTATGGTACTTTCTCTGCATAAGTACCATGTTTTGTTTATTAAATTGTTAGGTGAAAGTACAGTACTCATGCAGAGAGTGATCCATGTTTTAATAATAACGTTAATATTTAAAAAGCCATTCTTAACATTACAATTGAATAAAAAAAACATAATAAAACTGTAATTAAACCTGGAAATACGATTTAAAAAATAGCGCGGACAAAAAAAAAACTGTACTTTACCAACCAATCTTATATCGAAAAACAAAAAAAAAACTCAAAAAGGAAGCAACAAACTTTTTTTTTGGCCTTATATAATAAGGAAAAAATTTGTAAATTAAAAAATTTGGAAGATAAACAAATGAATTATGTTTTTTTTTTGTTTTTTTTTACTTATCGAGTTAACAGAAAGTGAAATCTTTCGTCAATTCGTAGCTGTGAAATGAATCGAACCGGAAGTTCAGTTTTATCAACAGAACAGATTCGCAGTAACAGCTTACGAAAATATATTTATTTTATTTAATATTTTAATAATTCGCGCAGCACGGTACCTTCTCTGCATAAGTACTATCTTTTGTTTATTAAATAGAATAGTGACAAAACGTCCTCCCCATGTTAAGAATGGTTTTCTAAATAACGTTATTATATTATTATGGTACTTTCTCTGCATAAGTACCATGTTTTGTTTATTAAATTGTTAGGTGAAAGTACAGTACTCATGCAGAGAGTGATCCGTGTTGTAATAATAACGTTAATATTTAAAAAGCCATTCTTAACATGGGGAGGGGAGGGTGTATTTTAACCTTACAATTGAATAAAAAAAAACATAATAAAACTGTAATTAAACCTGGAAATACGATTTAAAAAATAGCGTGGACAAAAATAAACTGTACTTTACCAACCAATCTTATATCGAAAAACAAAAAAAAACTCAAAAAGCAAGCGACAAACTTTTTTTTGGCCTTATATAATAAAGAAAAAATGTGCAAATTAAAAAAATTTGAAGATAAACAAATGAATTATGTTTGTTTTTTTTTTACTTATCGAGTTAATAGAAAATGAAATCTTTCATCAATTCGTGGCTGTGAAATGAATCGAACCGGAAGTTCAGTTTTATCAACAGAACAGATTCGCAGTAACAGCTTACGAAAATATATTTATTTTATTTAATATTTTAATAATTCGCGAGGTAAATTTATTTTAATAGCATAAAAACATACCTCGATTCTAAAGATGGGTTGTCTGAAAATTTCAAATAAATTGGTAACGTAGAAATATGGTTTTATTCACTTGTAACGAACCAAATTTACATTTTTATGTATATATATATATAAAGAGAGAGAGGGGGAGAGAGAGAGGAGAGAGAAGGTGAGAGAGAGAGTAAGGTAATGTCCATTCATAATATTCTCGTCCCAGCTTTGATATCCTAATTAAATTGCAAAATTTCCCACCACCAACCGCAACACGTTTCCTTGAATCACCATTTAAACTGGACATATTTCTCACAGAGGAGGAACTTCTATTTACTTGTTTTTTCAAAAAATGTTTCGATACTGCTTTGCACTCAACAAGGACCTAAAAAGTTTGCAAAATATCTCCACTCCTCTGACTTCAAGAACTTTCTCCTACTGTATATTTTCTCTGTTGTATTTTCATTTTATTTCTTTTCTTTTTTTCACTTGGTCTTTATATCTTTATATTTTTTTACTTGTTTTTTTATAATTAATTATAAAAAGAGGAGAGGAAAATTTGAATGTTTTTTGTTTTCTTTTAATAAAATATGTACATCTTAACGTGTTTTCAAAACAGTTTGTCTGTTTATTCAAAGTTTGGGAAGTAAAGACATAAACAATTATTATAGACATTAGTCTCTCTCTCCTAAGTCCATTCTCTCCAAATAAAACCATGAAGAAAACTTAGAAAACGTCTTGTGTCTTTGATATTCGTCATTAAAAACGTTATTTAAAAAAAATAAGATACAATTTCATGCGTATGTATTTTTCACATCTACGTAACTTTGAAAATTACACAAACACTTTTTTATCAATCAAATATTTTATTGAAGTCAAAAATGCAATAGCATAAAATAAAACGAAATTTTAACAATCCAATTAAAAAGTAATTTAATTCTGAAATTAAATCCACCAAAATGCATTTCAGTTTCTTCATAAAATATCAAACATTTTTATTTTTATTAATTCCATTTATTGCAGTGGATGCAGTCAGGAGATTCAGAGTTCCTATCTCGTCGCGGTTACCACCTGATGAAGACCAGAGCAATAGTTGGCCGAAACATCTTGAAACAACTAAGGAAAGATGAGGATAATAGTCCGCAATAAATAAATTTAATAAATAATACTCATCTCAATAATGAATTCCAATTAAATTTTTATTTTTTCTTACCAGTTGTACAAAAAGAGATTGGATTACCCTTCAATATTCAAAAGAAATTAAAGAAAAAAATAGAAACAGCGTGACTGCTATTAACACAATAAATTCTTTGACCTTTTTGACTATGAACAAGGTGTAGTATCTGTTCTGATGTTACACTTAGTCTATTCTGTCCTTGATCAGTGAAGGAGAAATCCTGATAGATTGAAGCAATTTTTATTTTTGTTTCAATCTAAAGTGTTCCTTTTTGGAGAATCGGATTTTCCCATATTAAAAACTGATCTAACTCTGCTCTTGTGGGGAGTTAAATCAATAGGAATACGACAAGAGAAAATGAACAACCAGTGACTGGGTAGAATTTTAAGTAATTCACAAGTGTATTTTGAGTGTTGTGCGGACTCCAGAAGAGTGTAACTTACAACTGAATTTTACTAAGTACTTTATCCACTATGCCATGGGTCCTTGGGGATTTAGTTGTAAGTTCCACTCTGCTGGAGGTTGAAGGTTCAATCCTTAATCGAAGCAACACTCAAAATACCCTTATGAATTATCAGGCTGACAAGAAAGTTCTTGCGGTTTTTAACTTTTAAATTCCGATGAACATATCTCAGCTCAAACAAAAATTTATTGATCGAATTAAGCACCATCAGAATCAACACACTTCAGCCAACGCAAAACAAGTGTATTTCTGCTAGTAACATAAAAAATTGTCATTCTAGTGGCGATGAAGTCACTGAAGGCGTTTTTGATATCACTTAGGTTTTTGAAGCATTTCTCACGCAGAAAGTTGTTGAGATGCTTGAAAAAGTGGTAGTCGTAGGTGAGAAGTTTGGAGAGTATAGCAGATGAGGCAGAGTTTTGTAGCCCAATTTGTTCATCTTCTGCAGGTTCGGTTTAGCAACATGCGGTTGGGTATTGTCATAAAGGAGAATTGGGCCTTTTCTGTTGACTAATACTGGGTGTTGTTGTCGAAGTTTCTGATTTATTTCATCCATTTGTTGACAGTACTTTTCTGTTGTGATGGTTTTACCTGCATTCAAAAAACTAATGGATGAGACCAGTTGCAGACTACCAAACAGTTAGCATCATCTTTTGGTGTAACTCTGGCTTTGGGAAGTGTTGTAGAGCTTCGTCGATGTCTAACCACTCAGCTGAGTGTTGCCGGTTGTTGTAAAGAATCCACTTTTCATTATAAGTTACAACCCAGTCAAAAACGAGTCGTTCTTGTTGCGTAAAAGAAGAGAAGATGACACTTCATAACGGTGTTTCTTTTGGTTGTCATTTAATTTATGAGGCACCCATTTATCAAGCTTTTTTGTCTTTCCAATCTCTCTTAAGTGGTTGGAAATCATTGTATACGTTACATCTAATTCAGAAGCAAGTTCTCAAACAGTTATTAGTTAATTGGCTTTGACTAAGGCTCTTGATTGATTGTTGCCAACATCTGATGGCCGACCACTACACTATCAAGACTCTCGTTGCCACCACGAAATTTCTTAAACCTCCATTGTGCTGTACGTTCTGTAGTGGTTCCTGACCCAAATGCTTCTTTGATATTGCAAGCTGTTTCAGCAGCTTTTGGGCCTAGCTTGAATTGAAATAAAAAAAAATTGTGCGAATTTGCTTTTTTCCATTTTGTATTCAACGTTCTGAAAAGAAAACATAATTGTTAAATTGTGATTGTAATTTAAACGAGTAGATAGAACGAAAAACGCTCTTTAAAGTGATATATAAAGTAAAGGTATTATAATAAAAACTTATTTGGAAGTACATCATTTGAAATCAAAATTTAAAATTCTGCAAGAACTTTCTTCTCAATCTGATACTTAGGATTTCTATCCAATCACTGCTAATGGAACGAAAGTATGCGACCCTCATGGATTTAATAAAGGGTTCTGATCAAAATTCTTTGCAGATTCTCAATTTCGACAGAGAGATTCCTGAGTTCAATAAGATATACCCGAAGAAGGTCAAAAACGTTGTAAAAGTAACACTATACAATAGTTCGAAGAATCCAAATACAAATTATCAATCTTCATCTCAAAAATTCAGAAACGTAAAGAATTTTCGATGCTTCTACATTATTGGGATGAGATTGAGATAAATGGAGTTTCAGATAAAAAAAACAATGGTTTCAATTGATATTTTTTGTCAATTCTAATAAGCTACAATGGTAGCTCTCAAATTATGCAGTCAAAATTATCTGAATATTACTGAATTATTAAAAAAAAACAACTTTAATCTTGTTAGCATGGGAAAATTGACGCCATCTTTGTTTAATTCAAACAGAAAATCGCCTCCCTGTTGAACTCTCCTGTGTTTTACGATTGTTTTTTTTTTATCAAATTCTATTTTTTTGATTTTTTTAATAAAAAAAAAATAATATCTGATCAAGCTTATAGAAATGAGAGACAAGATGGAATTTCGGTAGTAGCCGTCGGTTCAAAGGAAACCGGTTAAAAGAGAAATAGAGGCCAAAGTTATTCAGTGTGTTGAAGTGTTGTCGAGTGTGTGTGTGTGTGTGTGTGTGTGTGTCGACGAGAATGATAAAATTTGTGTGGGTACAGCACGTGGAAATACATGGTAGTTTGAAGAGAGCCATAGCTAGCCTGTAGTACTCACGTTCAGCCTGGTGTGTGTGCTTCTGGGCAAAGCAACGAGAAAGAGGATTAAAGGTTCGCGATTTCACCTCTTATATACTCGGTCACGTGACTGAGAGCTGGCTTGTGATTGGACAAGCCAGGGAGAAAATGGATTTCAAATCTCGAATCATGAGAAGTAGTTCCTGTAGCGGGTGTCGGTTGCTACAAGTTTCCTATTTTTTTTTTTTTTTTTTATATATAATCATCTTAAAAATACGAAGAATACGTACATACCATTGTTTTCATGTGAAATTCAATTTTACGATTTCCGAAAATCTCGTCCCAATTCTGTAGAAGCGCCGAATTTTCTTTTTGATTTTTTATATTATTTCACACACACGCACGCGCATACGCGCACACACACAAATAATGTTTCTACCTAAACACTCATCTAATCGAAATGATTCTGTTTTTCTTTACTTTGTCGTGACAGTTATGCAAATGTAGGTCAGCTGTCATATGTGAACTCATGGATGCACAACTTAACGCCTGACTAAACCTGTTACTGTTACCATGATAACAACGCTGTAAAACAATTTCGACTCTGACATTTTTCGTTTCCTTGACTATCGGCTCAATCTTGATAGGAAGCTTACGTTCAGTGCATTTATTATACATTATATATTATTATTTTTGTATATAAAATTATCGTTGCCTTTATTTCTCCGAGTATGACTGGAAGTTCTCTTACAATACTGCACAATGAGTTTTTGTTGTTTGTTTTTTTTTTTTTTATCTCAACTTCCGCCTGTTATTGTGTTTTCAAAGGATTTAACAGATTTCGGTATGAATTTAGACAGTCCATCCGCATAACTAATCTTTGAAGATGGGAGATAATCCATTTTGTAGTTACAATTTAGGAGGAAAATTCGCCATCTCTGTAATCTGTTCGCGGTAAGTTGTCAGAAATTGCTGGCTTGAAATGCAAACTTTTTATTACAGCCTTTGGACATGATCGTGGTGTTATTTGTTGAATAATTGGCAACAAAGACATAGTAACAATTAAATAAATATGTATTAATAAAAATACACAAAAGAGATAAATTGAACAATATCTTTGCTCATGGCAGAACTAGCGGTGACAACCATACCGGTTCTCATTCACCGGAAGTGACGTCATGGAATAGGTCATTATTCCCGGCAGTAGGAGTGCGTCCCCAACAGATTGATTGATTTAATTTTGAACTCTGCACGCGCGGTTCGTGTATATATTTGTTGAAGAGGACAGGATGGTCTGCTTGTGTGATAGACGATCCCGTCCTCATTGTGTGTGAATGGATGTATTGCATGGTAGAAGGATTGAAAAAGCAAATGGTCACATAATGACGACGAAAACATACCGTTATATGTCAGCGAAGGAATGCAATTTATTTACATAAATATACATGAGAAATATTAAGAAAGAGATAGAAAGAATGAGAGTTCGTTGAGAAATGAGTAACGTTACTTGCGATTGCTAGCTGTGAAAGGCTGACAGGCTAGTCAGAGGCGCTGTTAGGTGACCGATGCCACCGAAGCGGTATTTGTTACATCTTAACTGCTTGAGGGTCCAGCACGAAAGAGGAAGAAATATCAGAAACAGGAAGTGACATAGCTAGGTCGCTCTCTGAGTTAAAGGGCGACAATTGAGTTAGCCTGGGAATTTCAATTCCCACAATACTCCCTTCCTTGTTAGCTGGAAGCTAGAGAAACGAAAAGATAATTAGAGAAAAAACATGCATATATATGTGTGCGTGTCCACTGTATAGAGAACGAGAGAGAATTTTTATTTATTAAGTATCAAGGTTAATAAGGAGGAGTTGCGACATTAAAGGAAATCAGGAAAAAAGTGTTCAAAACTTCTATAACTGTAGGATAGTCACAGGAACAATGTTGTGAGTTTAAGTGCAAGCGTTGCGGTCATAGACTGTATTGCCGTGGAGTCTATGAAGTGTGCATAAGGGTCAGCACAGTGAGTTGAAGTTGGTTGGCGAATGCGTCGACTACACGCTTACAGTCACAAGTGGGTCTGCGAGGAAATTGGTCCGTCCGTAGAGAGCTGTGTCAATGTTGTTCAGGTAATCTGCATACTCAGTGGGTCGGTACGGTCTGAACGTCCAGGGATGAGTGTATCAGTGTGCATGATGCAGCTTACCCATGTTAGCTGGGGAACTTCAGTGAGGTTAGATGAGGTGAGTTATTGTGAGATCCAGAAGTGTACAATGTTTGGTGAATATCTTTAAGTTGGTTGTCGCGTTTGTTGCTAGAAAAGGTTGATATGCCGTGGAGAGGCTTGATGCTCCGTAACATGTTGCTAGAGAGGCTTGTTGTCGCTTTTTTCTTTCCCTAATTGTTGAAAACTGGAGTTAAAATAGCGTGAGAGTTGTTATTTGAGTTTTTCAGTGGGCTTGTGGCGCACGTTCTCCATGATTGAGCTGAAATATTTTTTTTTATATTCGCACATGGCCAAAAAAAATATTCCGATATAATGAAGAAAGTTAAAAGTTGTGATACATAGCTAAAATGCGTGTGTGACGGAATGTTTAAGGCTTCGTCATCCACAGCAAAATTCATATATAAAACGCGTGTGTGATGGAATGTTTGTTAGCCTTCGTCATCCACAGCAAAATTCATATATAAAACGCGTGTGTGATGGAATATTTGTTAGCCTTCGTCATCCACAGCAAAATTCATATATAATTTCTGGCATTGAAAATACGTTAAGATTGCTATTAAAGTTGTTAGGATTCTCGTTCGAATAAAAAGTTATTTTTGTTCGTTGCAGCGGTGGACGCATATCGCTGGAGTTACGTCTGTGCTGTAGTATGACGTTCGTTCGTTGCAGGTGCTTATCACATGTGCGTAATCGTGTCTCTTTGTGCGAAGTGTTTCCTGACTGAGGTAAACAAGAACTGGTCCTCGGAAAATAGTTTAGTTGAACAAACTGGTTTATAAGAAGGAATGCCACAGGAAAATTTGACCTTTCAGGTTCGCTAGGTCATATTTTGCTTCGATTATGACGGAGGACAGAATAAAGAAAGTTTGAGTTAAATGACGAAAAAAAGAACGTCTAAGAATATTTCAGAGTACACTTTGTATTCAAGACGTAATTAAAATGATTTTCCTGTTCGGATTGTAACGGAAAAGTGCATCTTTTGCAAGAAAAATCGAAATGTTGGTGAAGATAGTAGTCCGTTGGTATCGCGAAGCTTTAAATGGACATCGTTGTTCAAAGATACGCTTCGTCATAAAAATGTGAAGAAGAGAATAAAATGTCTATATTTTTTATATGTGTGTGAATATAGATAAAACTTCTTGTTCTTTTTATTATCATTATTATTATTTAGGCTGCAACGGAAAAAGATTTTTTTTTCTTTCGAGAGTGGTTTGTTTACATTTAGCTGTCCACGAGTAGTTAAAATAAAGATGGTGTGCGTTGGTCGTAAAGTTGAAAATGCGACGAAAAAGTTTTTTTCTCCTTTTTTTATTAATTGCGTTTTTGGTTTTTTTTTTTTTTCTTTTTTTTTTAAATATATTTTGCTGATTATTTAATGATATATCGGTATGTGTTTCAGTTGCGACAGCGAGAACGTTTTAAAAATGATTCTTGGAATGTAGATTTTCAGCTTTTATGAGAAATGTTCGGTAGGTCACCATTCTTAAAAAAAATATCACGTCGGGGTCACCACTGTTGAAGAGGACAGGATGGTCTGCTTGTGTGATAGACGATCCTGTCCTCATTGTGTGTGAATGGATGTATTGCATGGTAGAAGGATTGAAAAAGCAAATGGTCACATAATGACGACGAAAGCATACCGTTATATGTCAGCGAAGGAATGCAATTTATTTACATAAATATACATGAGAAATATTAAGAAAGAGATAGAAAGAATGAGAGTTCATTGAGAAATGAGTAACGTTACTTGCGATTGCTAGCTGTGAAAGGCTGACAGGCTAGTCAGAGGCGCTGTTAGGTGACCGATGCCACCGAAGCGGTATTTATTACATCTGGACTGCTTGAGGGTCCAGCGCGAAAGAGGAAGAAATATCAGAAACAGGAAGTGACATAGCTAGGTCGCTCTCTGAGTTAAAGGGCGACAATCGAGTTAGCCTGGGAATTTCAATTCCCACATATTTCTGACAGGATGCACCACATTTGTGTCTCTCTTTCAAGCATTCATGGATTTATTAATTTGAGGGATTAGAGCCCTCTCTTCTTTCCTCAGTGAGCCTATTCTACCTAACTAATTAGGTTTCATTCCTTGACGTAATAGCATCTCTTTTAAATCTACTACTGCTTGTTATATCATGTGTTGAATGCATCATTTTTGATTGATAAAAGGAGATGTGTGCGCCATTTTGTCGGAAGTTTTGAACATGAGAAAGAAGTCGGCTCGCTATCCCGCGTCAAGAGAAAAGATGTTAAAAATCGCAAGTTTAAACAAGAGAAACCAGTGGTTTGGTTTCTTTTTCTTTGATCGGAATTCGTCAAGGAAGACGACACAGAATTAGTCAGAAAAGACTGCTTAAAAAATCAGAGTTGTAAACGAAATTACAATGATCTCTTCACCGAGGAAGAAAGAAGTATTTTAAGGCTTAGAATTGGTCTTGTAAAAAAAGAATACTAACTCCAAGGCGTTAGAATTCACATCAAAAGGAACCAAGAAATCTTCTATAGAAATACATTACACCACAGAAGATTTGGATTATTTTCTTCAATTACAGAACCAAGAGGATTGAAATTTTGTCGAATGAGAACATTTAAGTTAATCGCGCAAGGGAGGTAATTTACATACACCCTATTTTAAAAAGATTAAGTGTTGGCGTGTTTTATTTAAGTTCTTTGACACGCAGTAAGCCCTGACTACACCTATATTCTTACCCCTACTATCCCTTACAATATTGTTAATGGAGTTCTTTGAGAACCGCCAAAGGGACTAATTTGGCAGACACTGTTATTGGTGAACATAAAACTGAATATACCTTTCTTTCCCTATTTAACTTTCTATTTATTAAAAAAAAAATTGTTTATCGTGGTATTCTTTCATTTTTTTTTTTTCCTTCTTGTTGTGCAATGGGATATCTTCATTGGACCTCATGATAAAATTCCCGTTAATATTTCCATGATTCGATACATAAAATATTATAACTCCTTGTAACATTTTATTTGCTAACATGAAATAATAATAATAATAATAATAATAATAATAATAATAATAATAATAATAATAATAATAACAACATCTTACGCTAGGTGTTTTCTATCTAATTGATTCCTTGACTATGCTCACTAGCTTTGGTATAAAAGCCCACTCATGAGTGGGGGAAAAAAACGGTGTAAAACATCACAACACCCTGAAGTTAACGAATGTAATAATAATAATAATAATAATGCACTACACTCAAGGAGTATGCTGACCGACTCTATGTGAAAAGGAAAGATGGAGAAAGAGGGCTGGTTTGTATAGAAACTGTGTGAATGACACAAAAAAATAAAGAATTAGAAAAATACATGACGCAGAACAGAGAAAGGCTAATCCCCACAACAAATGCAGACACTGTGAACAAAGAGATGAAACGATAGACTACATAATTAGGAAATGGGACAAACTAACTCAAAAAAGAATTCAAGAATAGACACAACCAAGTGAGGAAGGTAGTACACTGGGAACTATGCAAACAACTGCATCTTGAACAACCAGACAAATGGTAAAAGCACAAACCAACAGCAATACTAGAAAATGGAAATCACAAAAGCCTATGGGACATGGACATACAAAAAGATAAAATCTTTTTAATCGGTTTTCAGCCAAAAATTTGGCTGTTAATGGGTCAAAGTTCAACGATTAGACCTTTGAAAACTCTACCAAACTTCTCCAACAATTTTGGGTCTAAATACTTGAAATTTTAGATGAAGGTTCTTTGGACATGGATCTAACTTTATAATTTGATTTTAGCCCAAAACAATAAATGCGAAGGGGTCATAATTGGAGTCAAACCTTAAAAAAACTGAACTCTCCGGTCTCTACCAATTGCTCAGTCAATTTTTGGTCTAAACATTTGAAATTTACATAAAGCGTATTCAGACATAGGGCAGGCTTTATAACTGTTTTTTCCCCAAAATTTGGCTTCTAAGGAGTCAAAGTTCAAAAGATTTTTACCTTTGCGGTCTCTAGCAAACTATTAAGCCAATTTTGGGTCTAACATTTGAAATTTTACGTAACGGGTATTAAGACATGCAGAACGCTTTTTAATACGTTTTTGGGCGAAAATTTGGCTGCCAAGAGGTCAGAGTTGAAAGAGTTGACCGTTGCAGACTCTACCAAAT
>NC_136496.1:87131239-87136239 GCF_053919585.1 Euprymna scolopes
TGATTCCCATACCCCAAAAGTTCTGATTTTTCCGATTTCTAAGTCCGATGCTGATTAATCATCCCAATACTAGTATATACAACAAATTTATATAGCACTGCGACCCAAAGGAAGAGATAATGCCTAGAAATAACAACAACAAAAAACAGATGCTACATTAAAAGGAAAAAAGGAGAAGATAATGCCTAAGCAGATTATATTGGAATCACAATCACTACTACAGCACCCATTCTCTCCCATCCCAAATGATGAAATAATGCCCAGAAGGATAGTATTATAATGAAAGAACATATACTATATTGGACCCTCCCCAAAAGAGGAGGTATTGCTTGCGAGGATGATTTCATAACACAACAGATACTACATTAGCACCCCTCTGTGCATCTGTTAATCTCTGAGCTAAGACAGTTGAGTAATCTCCCATAATCTATACATGTGGGAAAGTCTGTTTGGAGTGATCTTCTCTTTGTTATTAATCTCTGAGTTGAGACATTTGAGTTACCTCCCCTGGTCTATAGATGTGGGAAAGTCTGTTTGGAGTGATCTCCGCTTTGTTGTTAATCTCTGCGTAAAGACATTTGAGTTATCTTCCCTGGTTCATAGATGTGGGAAAGTCTGTTTGGAGTGATCTTCTCTTTAAGACAGTTGAGTTATCTCCCCTTATCTATAGATAAAGGAAATTTGTTTGGAGTGATCTGCCTTTGGGTGTTGTTGTTGTAGTCAAAGTGATTTTCGAGGAAGGAGTACATAACACATTACTCTTCGCCCCAAAAAGGAGAAGGTAATTCCTGAGCAGATATCAGAATCACAGAATCGCTCATTCACTCCCACCCCAAATGATGAAGTAATGCTGAGAAGCATGTATTTTTTGTTTTACATGGCGGTCACCACTTATCAAGGCCCATAAGCCACTCGGGGATAAGGGTTATTGCATGTACAGCAATCAATAAGATAGTATCTTAGTAATTATTAGTATTGAAGATTTGATAGAATGTATTATGACAAATGAACATATACTATATCGGACCGTCTCAAGTAAGGAAATATTGCCTGTGAGGATGATACTACACTAGCACCCGCCTCCTCTGAATTAAGTATTAAAGATAGTAATTAAGTACTTAGGCTTCAGGCAGACAGATACAAAATCTCCATTAGTAATAAAAGTAGTAGTATAGTTTTGGCTTGAGACACAGATGCCAAATCTCTATTAGTGATAGAAGTAAATAGTATTGTTCGACTTCAGACAGACAGATACTAAATCTCCATTATTGAAAGAAGAAAAAATATAATTTGGCTTCAGACAGGCAGATACCAATCTCCATTATTAATATATGTAATAGCATCGTTTGTCTTCAGAGAGACAGATACCAGTTCTTAATTATTAATAGAAGTAATAGTATAGCTTTTGTTTCAGATAAATACTAAATCTACAATATTAATATATAACCTTTTAGTACATAAATTGGATCAAAAAGACATTTCTCTTCTGCAAACAAAAAAAGGCCTCATGACCACGCGAACCCTTACCCTAACTCTAACCACCTGCGGTTGAAAAACATTTCATCTTATGGAAAAATGTTTACCAAGTTTTTTCTTCATGTTTTTCTTTTTTTATTATTTCTTTTAACATATTATCTCGAATGATTACTTAAAGGAAAACTGGACCATTTCCCCTCGAAGTGGTTGAACAATAGACATGTGAAGTCTCATTGAAAATGGCCTCCCAACTGAGACAACAAGTACACACCCTTCCTTTGCTCAAACAGAAAAAAAATATCCACAATCTTAAAGAAGAAAACCTCACCCAGTATTAATGACAGTATTTGATGACATCACTCAATATGCCTTACTAATATCTGGCTAAACAATAATTGCCCTTATATATATAATAATAATAATAATAATAATAATAATAATAATAATAATATATAATTATATATAATTATGTAATTATATATATTTATATAATTATATATATATATAATTATATATATATCACTATATATATATAACTATATATGTATATAGAAAATTATATATATATATAATTATATATACATATAATTATATATATATAATTATATATATATAATTATATATACATATAATTATATATATATATATAATTATATATATAATTATATATATATAATTATATATACATAATTATATATATAATGATATATATATAATGATATATATATAATTATATATATACATATATAATTATATATATATACAACTATATATATATATAATTATATATACATAATTATATATATATAATGATATATATATAATTATATATATACATATATAATTATATATATATATACAATTATATATATATATATATAATTATATATATATACAATTATATATATATAATTATATATATATAATTATATATATAATTATATAGATATAGTTTTATATATATAACTAGCAATCGGTGCCCGGCGTTGCCCAGGTGTTTTGAAGTGTATGCTGAGGAAAAAAAAAACGGTCAATTTTTTTAAACTTTGACCCCTTTTATGACCTATTAACATTTATTGTTTAGGGATCAAGTAAAGTTAATAAGTTAAATCCATGTCCAAGGAATCTATATATAAAATATCACGTGTTCAGACCTTAAATTTTAGGAGGAGTTTGGTAGAGTTCTCAAAGGTCTAATTGTTGAACATTGACCACTTAATCGCCAAATTTCTGTCGAAAACCTATCACATCGATGTTCCCAAATCTCAGTACCCTGTATATCAAATTTCGAATCTGTAGGCTTAAAATTGACAGAGTTTTAGCGTAGGGAAATGAACACAAACGCACAGACACACACAGACACTATCACTTATACATATATATATAAACATAAACATCATATATATATAAGGATAATAGTACGCCATATATATATAACAGAAGACCATTATTTACTGAAGTGAAAGGAAAACCCGGGGGAACTTTACCCAAAAATAAATCTATATTTTTTTGTGTGTATTGATAGTCTGGTACTTATACAGTTTAGTGACGACATTAAAAAATGGAAATATTGAAAAAAAAATTTTATTGTACGTAACTGTTATAGACTGAAGTTCTCCGAAAAAAAATTTCACTTCATTTGATCAAGTATTTTTTTTTTTTTTACATCGAAAAAAATGATTTATCACGGCAACGTCAACGTGGCCATTTTGGAAATGTTATTGCAGGCCCAGGAATTCCCCAAGGGCAGGTAACTGCCGTACATAGCAGAATACCTCCATTTTAGGCCAATCTAGCCCTTTATTCCCGACCAGAATGAGATTTTTAATTTTTTTTGCGAAGACAGATGCCATTTTTGGGGTGTTTTTTTTTTTTTTTTTTTTTTTAATTTGTAACAGAAGTAAATAAACGAAGTTTCGAAGTTATCCATGCGTGTCCAACTGAGCATCTTTTGAAAATATTCTCGTATAAAAATTCTTCAATTCTTTGCATTCTTCAATTTCTTTGCATATTCAATAGTATTCTTATTTAAAAAAAAAAAAACGCAAAAAAATTGCAGATTTAAAAAAAAAAGAAAAAAAACGTAAAAAAATTGCAGATATGTTGTGCTTGTGCGCACTGCGCATCTCAATATGGCGAGAAAAAAAAAGGCTAGATTGCGAAATTTGGCCTAAAATTTTTTTTCAATATTTCCATTTTTTAATGTCGTCACTAAACTGTATAAGTATGGATAGTCTTATCAACACCCCTTTTTTCTATTTATTTAAAAAGAAAATACAACTTTATACAAATTCCCTATTAGTTTTTTTTTTCGGTTCTAACGATGATCATCTTTATTTAACTATTACGTGTAATTATATTCATACAGATATTCTATATGATTTATATTTGTGTAATATTTGCGTAGAAATGAAGAAAATCAAATTTACTGTGTATTTATCGTGTTGCCATAACAACGTGACGTAGCCAAGGACGGTAGTGGACGTGAGTGTGTGTGCGTGTGTGCGCGTGTTTTAATGCTGTATTGTTTCGTATCTTATCAACTTCTTCGAATCTATGTGTACAGTAATACAAACCCGTTTTTCGAGCTGAATAAATGTGTTACATTGAATAAAAACACGAAAAATATATCCAGTTTGGTAGAAAAGTAACTTATCTTGCCTTTGATAACATTTATTTGTTATATATTTGTTTTTTGACAACTTTTTCGAATCTATGTGTACAGTAATACAAACCCGAAATGAAAAGACCACGAGCGAACGCGCGTTTTACATAAAAATAAATATTTTTAAATTTTATCTTTATAGCTTTAAAAAAAAGTTTAAAAATTTTATCAGACGGCATAATTTATTTTTAAATATTGAAAAATTTCAGGAAAATTAATTTTTGCTAGATTTTCAAAACATTGTTTTCGTGTTGTTTACGTGTCTGCGGCTACACCAGAATGGCGGCCGTGATGTCGTAGGTTGGATTGTAAGATTGTGTAAGTTTCGTATTTTTTTTTATTTGTAAATAACAATTTATAAAAAAATTAAACCCTTCCAAGATGGACAATAAATAAAGCCATAATATTTTATGGTAAAGTTAAGAGCCTACGAACCATAGTTTTTTAGGAGATGTGATTATTGGATTAACCAATCAGAAATCGTCTGTGGCACACACATCTCTGTTTTTATAGATATATAGATAGATATAGATTATATATATATATATAATTATATATATATAATTATATCTATAATATAAAGCTGAACGTGTGTGTGTGTGTGTGTGTGTGTGTGTGTGTGTGTGTGTGTGTGTGTGTGTGTGTGTGTGTGTGTGTGTGTGTCGTCACAAATAGGCTCCTATATAGTTGACTATTTTAAAAAAATTGATTACATATAATGACAGAAGATGTATCGAGGATCAGGAATGGATATGTTTGATCTGGCAGCACGGTGGTTCATAAAAATTGTGGGGTCTGCGTTCGTGCCTGGTCACCAAAGTATGGAAATAAAAAAATGAAAAAAAAAACATTTACAAGT